>NC_041393.1:173144309-173208483 GCF_002162155.2 Triticum dicoccoides | reverse complement strand
CGGTACGCCACACCCCTCCCGATCAACAGGACCCCCGTTTCGACCGTAGGAGGTCCATTTCCTCCGTTTTGCGGTACGCCACACCCCTCCCGATCAACAGGACCCCCGTTTCAACCGTAGGAAGTCCGTTTCCTCCATTTTGCGGTACGCCACACCCCTCCCGATGGACATGACCCCCGTTTTGAACGTGGTCGGTTGAACACAAGGCCGTTTCCTCCGTTCTGCGGTACGCCAGGCCTCGTTTCCATCGCATGTTCTGTCCAAGCGCTCCCGATGAACACGACCACGCATTCCGTTCCGACCCAGCAGGCTGGCTCCCCATGAACACGATGACGACGCTGTTTCTCCGTTCCGACCCAGCCAATGTACACGAGCCCTGGCCGTACGTATATATGCGCGAGTAGGCGTTCGAGACCCCGCCCGTATGTACACATATGTGGACGTATTTTCTTTCTTGCACCCTGGCCGTTGTACGTACGTGTACATGCTACGTGCATGCCTCTACTACGACACGTGCGCGCCTCTACATCCACCGGTATATATGTACGTACATGTTCGCGACCAGAATGACAACGCTACGTACGCTTCGACCAGGTGGGTCCCGACTATCAGGCACTTCCTTGCGTGCGAAGATGTAGCTGGTGGGTCCCAGCAGTCAGGGGGGCGAATCGGTTTTTTTGCCCGGACACACTTCCTGGCATGCGAAGATGTAGCTGGTGGGTCCCAGCAGTCAGGGGGAACTGTTTTTTTTGCGAAATACGGTGGCCCGTCCGGTGGGTCCCCTCTGTCAGGTGGAGGAATAATGATTTTGCACGTAATAAGGAGGCACTTCCTTGCTGCGGCCGTGGACCCAGCTGTCAGTCTCTCCACGTACAGTCCACGTCCGATGGAAGCCGTTCCTTGACCATGTTGACCACGCCACGCCGAGAGCACCAGGGCGGTGGACGACGGCGAGGCCTAGGAAGGGGACGACGCGGAGCCGGGGAAGACACGGCAGTGGATGCCCACGCGTAGAGGAGTACGAGGGTTCACTGGTTCGTTGCGATGTGAGGCTGCCGTTGCCGCAGAATAACAGTTAACAAGGGGTGTGGGTGAGTATAGGGATGGCCTGGCCAGCGGTGGGAGTAGTAGGGGCCGGTGAGGCCTCCGCCGCATCGCAGCCGGCCATGGGAGGCAGGAGCACGAGGCACGACCGGCGCTGGTTTGGGCGGCTGGAGCAAGAAGACCAGGGGTTGAAGAAGCACTACGGCCGTTGGATGGACATCGTACGGTCACTGGAGCTAGAATCGTGCATATTGACTAAGTTGACAAAGCCCTCCGTCCCCGTCAACTTAGTAGGCCCACAAGTCAGCCTGCCACTATACCGGGTCCCAGCTAACAGGGGGAGTATTCATTTTTTTGTGCGTAATAAGGAGGCACTTCCTTGCGTGCGAAGATATAGCTGGTGGGTCCAAGCTGTCAGCAGCGGTAACGTTTCTTTTCGTGAAATACAGAGGCCCTTTTGGTGGGTCCCTGATGTCAGGTGGAGGAATCATTATTTTGCGCGTAATAAGGAGGCATTTCATTGCGTGCGGCCGTGGACCCAGCTGTCGGCCTCTCCACGTACAGTCCACTTCAGATGCATGTCGGTCGTTGACCACGTTGACCAGGCCGCGCCGAGAGCACCAGGGCAGTGGACGACGGCGAGGCCTAGGAAGGGAACGACACGGAGGCAGGGAAGACTCGGCAGTTGTTTCCCACACGGAGGGGAGTACGACTGTACGAGGGTTTACCGGTTCGTCTGCCGTCGCCGGAGAATAACAGCAGGTGTGGGTGAGTAGAGGGATGGCTAGGCCAGCAATGGGAGTATGGTGGGGGTGGTGAGGCCTGCGCGGCAGCACACCCGGTCGTGGGGAGGAGGGAGCAGGCAGTCCCGTCAGTGCTTGTTTGAGCGGCTGGAGCAGGAAGAGCAGAGATTGAAGAAGCACGACGGCCATTGGATGGACATCCAACAGTCACTGCTTGTGCGTCAACCTTTTTTTAGGAAAGCCTCAAATTTGTGGAAAACGGCATACAACCCATCTGCCATTATTTCTAATAATTTACAGCCCATTTGCTAATTCTTAAGGTTTTTTTTGGAGCCCATATTCTTTTTGTTAGCATTACAGCCCATATTGTGGCCACGGTTAAAAAATTATACGGAATTTTGCATATTTCGGTGCGGTCCAAACTGTTTTTAATCCCGAAGTTTCGACTCACATTAAAACTGATTTTAAAAATAAATGTATATCAATATAAAATCCAGCAAATTCTCCATGCATAAAAATTAATGTAATTCAAAATCTTGAAATAAAAAAAAGATATTTGAAACTAACTCCCGGTTTGATGTGTTTTAAAAATGTACAGCCCATTTCTCATTACTGATGGGCCATTTTCTCGGCCAGCCGAATGAAAGCTCTCCTCGTCTTGAAAGATTTGCAGCCCAACTGACCTGACAAAGCGACTTACTTGGCAGGTCACAAAAAAACTCGGCTGTGGCCGTAGACCCAGTTGTCAACCTTATTTTGCATATTTCGGTGGAGTCCGAACTGTTGTAATCCCGAACTGATAAACATTTTTTAAGAACTTATTGATTTGCCAACATAATTGTTTTGTTTTTGTAAGCAAATAAGATGTGGGACAATTGAGTTGGTTTAAGGGAAAACTAGTGGTAAAAAAATCAGCGCTGGGTGGGAAAAAACAACCAAAAGAAGGATGTAAATATGAAAAGGAAATTTATGTGTTTTCAATATAATGATACGTGTATATGAACTAGTAAAACTATAGGTAGAGATTAGAAAACGGATGTAGGACATGCGTTTCAAGAGGAAAATAGAACTGGGCTGTGTGTTTGATTCAGTAAAAAAAAGTGCCTGCGGATGTTGTAAGACAAAATATAACTAACGCTAGTGGGCCAAAGGCCAGTAGATACCTGCTGGATCTTTGTGCCCCGTTGTCATCATGGATTGGGCCTGGTAAAAACAAAACCAACCCTGGGTAGTCTACAGCCCAGTTGAAACTTGCTCGACCTGAAAAAACAATATATGTGCTCAATAAACGAGAGAATTCTGCAAGTACAGACTGATAACTGGGATGCAACACGGATATTGTTTTTTATTGTGATAATAAGTACATGCACTTGTTTCAAAAAAATTGGAGAACTAGGAATTCGAACGGCAGGTGCTTATGCTACCCATGAAATAAAAATCAGGTGCCTGAAAATTCGTTTCGAAACAAATGATTCAGCTTTATATCCACGTCGACCCTCGGCATGATGGTTGGAAGCAAATGCAAGTTCATACCAAAAGATCGTTAACAATAATACCAACTTGCGGACGACAAGGTAGTACAACTACCAATACCAAACTAACTTATAATCTTTTTACTCGTGGCCCTAGTGTTCGTCTGGTAGAAAATCTTGCAGAAGACCATCTCCCGCTCCTTCTCTTGCTCCAGGTCCCCGAGGTGGTACTGGTGCATCACCCAGTTGGTCCTCTGCTGGTCGAAGTTCTTGTTGGTGTGCAGCACCAGAACCTTTTTTGCTGCCCGTCTGCCGGCCGTTGACCATCACCGGCAAGGTATTGTCGGTCTTGTGCCACATTGCGTGCATGCCACACTCCGACTGTATCTTGCGACGCGTCCACGTGCCCCTTTTGAACGCCCTGGAATTGTGCTGGAAGAAATGCTTCCTTAGGCCACTCAGTGTGATACCTGCAATATTGTGGATTACAGGTTTTAGTGTACGTAGTTGGCTTTTTCATAACATCTTTGGCATGTTGCAGTCACTTGTTTCACTTTTTATTAACTGTCAAATTGTAATTTCTTCACCAGGTCTGCGTCTAAAAAGAAAAATAGAGCTACAAACAAAGGAATATGTTTGTGCAAGTAGACGGTCGGTCGGTGTCTTACCTGGAAGTTTCTCAAGCTGGGTGTAGCATATGCCGTGCTCGTTGTCGATGGTTGGTATGAACAAATCGATGAGAGACTGAAATCTCGCGCTGTCAGCACTCACTTTGGCCTCAAGGTGCTCGATCAGCTCCTGATCCGTGGGATTGAACTTGACGCTAGCCGGCAGCACCGGCCAATCCTTCTTCGACTTGCATCGGTAATTCCAGTTATATGGTACTCAATGTATGATCAATCGACTATTTTAAGTGAATGATGAATCGACAGGTAAGTGGTACTCCAAATCTGAAGTCCAGAATACCCGAACACGCCGCCGGGATCCTTGTGTCACCTCATGCGCAGCGTGTTGTCACATCAATTCAATGTGTGGACATGATGAATAATTTGACCGACGTATACTAGTACTGCTACTGTACTACTTACTAGTCGTATTTAGTGTCACAATTTATACATAGGTTTAACTAACAAGTATGCACTTGAAGCCTAACTGATATATATATGGCTTCTGCACAACATCTCCATCATCATTATCAATACATCCTACGCAGGTGAGTTAGGATGCACTTGATCCCAGGAAGGTATCTACTATCCTTCAAACCAGATGAGTGCTTCAAACTAATAACAGTACATAATATCCAACAAAAGAGGGTCGTGCTACAGCAGCAGAATACATGGCTCAATCTAGATATCGGCACGAATCAAGTTGTGCATATTTGCTGTTGGCATGAACCACATCGCTGCATGTCGGGTTTGCAAAAGCCATCCATCGCATGGAAGTTTGATTCCTTTCACACACTGAAGATTATCTGGCAACAAGTTGTGTCGACGAATCTTTGGATATGGTGATTCATGAAACCCATGGTATGATGTGTAAACACAGTCCCCCCTCGCGAATGGAAGTTGCATAGCACGGTAATCATCGCCAGTGATATGATCGATGATTGGTTGGATGATCGGATAATTGAGCCCGAGGAACAAGGAGTGGTTGCCGAGGTTGTAAACCCGCCTCTAGTTGAATACGCCTGGCCCAACGGAGCTGGGATCTTTCTCGAACACGAAGCAGCCATAGCCATCAATGTCACGAACGCCCCACGCATTGTACTTCATGTGGTTTGATGTAATGGTTTGGTCAATTTGGTACATGCGAATGAGCATCAAATGACTGCCGTCAGCTGAACGAGCGATAAACCACCACCCATTGGCTGGTACGATTCCAGGTCCTGGAATCATGAAGGCCAGCGCATTTGCGTCTGCTGCAACAATTCAAATTGGAGACCAAAAGGATAAAAATAAACAATCATGTTCAGAGTATGTGTGGAATTAAGATTATTATAACAGTGACACATATCATAGACAGAGAATTGCAATGTCGTGGTCATAATCGTACCCCAAGTTAAAAAAATAAGCCAATGGCTTTCATATTCTAGCAATATATCGTGGTTCAAACATCATGTAACAATGAGAGGAAAACAGCTATTACAGCGCCTACTCTTATTCTACCATAGCACTTACTACTACTGTTCTCATATCAACTCTAAGTAATAACATGCATTGTTATAAAAATCTTGTAAACAAGAGTAACATATAGCAATCATGATGTTATGCTCATAATATGTATTCTAACAATCATTAGATGCCAATTGTTCTCATATCAACTCTAACAATAACATGTGTGGTCATAAAAATCTAGGAAATGAGAGGAACATATAGCAATGATGTGGTTATAAACATGCTATGTTTTCTAAATTTGTAACAAATGAACAGGCAGTCGTATTCATAAGGTAAAGATGAGATGAGATAGAACAATTACACGACGATAGATTCCACTAGTATAGGCAGCCAATCTGTGTGTCGACCGCGTAAATGATGCCATCGTGCACTATAGCATCAGACAGAAATGTTGCCTCAACAGGATTGATGATGAGCCATAACCATGTATGGCGACCGGATTCTAGATAGACTAATACCATGTTGAACAAGGCAATGAGCTTGTAATCCATGTAGTCTTCTGATGGTGTGGGCACTTCGCAGATTATAACTTTCTGCAAATAGAGGTCGAGCCAAAAGCTTGACGCGTCTCATGCGTAGTAGGCAGGAGTGTCCGGCGGGCCGTGAGGCTCGATGGCGGCCGTATCCAACAATGGAAGGGTGATCTCTCGCTGGGTGTAGATATCCACGAGACGCCACGGACTACAGGAGTGGTGGATGAGGACGATCCAGTTGGCCTTCATGCCCGCCCAGTAGTGGCCGCACATGAAGGACATGTGGATGGGTAGTGGTAGCATGTAGAGGGGCACCACGGCAACCTTCGTAGGATCATCAAGTCGGTGTCTGGGCCACCTGCGAGGACCGGGCATCAGCAAGCAGGGTGTCTTGAAAAGAGTCGGTCGGTTGCAGACGAGTAGACGGTACAAAGACATCGAGCATGTAGCCAGACGGACGGTGCTGAGTAGGTCCATACGACTACAGATCTACTCCAAGAGAACATCGGGGAGGGAATTCCAATCGCGGCTCTGCGTGTCAGTCGGTTCTGCCATTGGGGTTTTTGGTGCCTGTGAGCCAGTGGGGAAGTGGATTCGGGCGGGCGAGCGAACAAGCTTCTCCTCGTGTGGACGAGCAGTGAGCGGGGGGATATGGTATGCGTGAGCTACCAAGGAAGATGGCGCGGGCGGGCGAGTAGTGAGCGGGGGTAAATGGTGTGCGGCCGATGATGGGGAAGAGAGGAGGAAGAAGAAGAGAGGAGGAAGAAGAGTGGAAGACGGGGAAGAAAGTGCATTAAATCGCAATTCTACTAGTACTACTACCAGGATATACCATCCTTCGGAGTGTAAATAGTTACACCGATGACATGTGGGTCTACCACAAGAGGGCCCATATGTCAGTTAATGGAGGACAGAGGTGCGTAGGCGTATTTGCAGAAGTGTGCTCTACTGGCAAACATGATGACAATACTGGGTAAGGCTGATTTAGTAACACCAACACGTTGGTTCAGCTTATTAATTACGTGTCCCATCTGCTGCAACGTGTATTGTCACTTCACTGTGAAGACTAGTTGAATAGTTCTCTCTGACCGAGATGGGGAATAATGGATCGCGAGGACTTCCTTTCTACAGTATCCCTATGCCTCGACGCTCACTTCACTCATTTTGCTCTGTACCTAGTCACTTGTTGAAATCTGTAGAAAGACAAATACTCCATATTTGGGAACGGAAGGAGGCTTTTACTCCGTATTTGGGAATAGAGGGAGTATCACCATATGGAGGGAATAGAGGAAGCTTGAAATATGAACATGTCAATGGGAGGGAGTAAGCCCCATGCATGCATGCATGCATGCATGCAACATGCAACACTCACACGTACACATGGACGAACGCAACACTCACGCACCCATGTGGCACACAGCACACGACACAACACACACGCTCATGCTCAAGTGCTCAACCTACTCCCTACGTCTGTGAAAGATTGTACTACATTTAGAGATTTACACATTGACCAGGGCATAATTAACGCCCAGAAGTATCAGACTTATGTGTGCATGCGACCATTGAGAGAAGAAGATTAAATAAAGGCCGTTGCATGTTGTAATTAAGGATAGACATGTAGCCTATACCTACAGCACAAGTTGGTGCATTAGTCAATCAATATCGATTTAGATTAAAGGCTAAATGCATTGGAAGTGTAGATGTACATCATGTACAATACTACACTCTTTGTTTTAGGCTGGCCATAGTGGGGGTAACATAACTAGTATCATGTACTTGGGACTCGCAAACATGCTTATGTGGCAAACAATTAAAGAAGAGAGAGAGGGTAGTAGTAAACATAGGTAGATACCGTAACACAATAAATGTTATGCTAGTACTCCCTCATTTCTGGTTTATAGGGCTCAATTCAAAAATCTCACCAATTAAGGTAGATGGTGAGTGGTGCTTCTAGGGACTTTTTCTAGTCCCAACACAAAAAAGTCCCACCCTGTTTGGTTTGCTAGGGACTTTTTCTAGTCCCAACACAAAAAAGTCACTGGAACCAAACACCCCCTATGTTTATCAATGCATTAATTGCAATGCATGCATGCGTAAAGTACATGCATTGGTCAATTTTCTCTTAATACTTGCATGCAATGATTTAATGCACCTTGGAATCTGAACAAGTGATGGAAAACAACCAAATTGAGCCTTATAAAATGAAAAAACTAAAATTTTGAGATAAGCCCTATAAACCGGAAAGGAGGGAGTATGTGTCATGCATGGCAATAAATGAGACCATCTAGGATACTACTTTATGATACTATGCACTATAGATGTAGTATCATACACTAGTATCATATGCATGATACTAGTATATGTTACTCTCCACTATGACCAGCCTTATAGGCAATGTACACTCTTTGTTGGAAGACCGAGGGAGTACACGTGCATGCACTCACATACACAGCCAGGGAGGTTCGCGCGCAAGGGTTGGACTCGTGTCGCGCCTGCGTAAAGTTTTGTTTAACTGATTTCTTTGCTCTGCCAACTGATAGGTGGGACCAAGAAACCAGGTGACAATTTAACCAGTCAACAAAGTGCCACGTCGACTATGTGGCCGGTCAGTAGGGTGCAATATGGTGCTCTACGATGAGCTATACATAGTGACCGTAAAGAGCGTATTGTTACATACGTTGAGCGCCAGTGTATTTTTCTCGTTTCAAATTAAGCCATATTAATCGGAAAGGACGCAGTATGGACTACTACTAGTACTACTACTGCTTTGATGTGTCCCGTCAACTCGCCGAACGAGGAGAAGCTTGCTTACTATGCCTCTTCCTCACCCACGCGCGCGGTGGTTCGCAGGACGAGGAGAGGGTTTTGACTATAGCGCCCTCTCCCTCTCCCTCGCCCTCGCCCTCGCCCTCGCGGTGGACGTGCAGCAGTTCAATCGGTGTCAGATTGCCAGAAGCATATTGTACTGTAGTATCATCATTGTTGGACCTTCCGAAGAGGCGAAGAGCCAAGTGCAAGGTTCACACGAGTACGAACTATTGAACCTCCCGAAGAGGCAAAGAGCCAAGCGCAAGGTTTTATAGGAGTTGTCGTCCTAGTAGGAGTGTACTACAACTATAGCGAATGATGCTACTGTATGATGCCGCCATGTCACGTATATCCAAAGTTGTGCCACCTTTTTTTCTCAAAGAGCGTGTTGGAGCCCGTGCAACAACCACACAAGTTGCACGTACACATAACACATTTACTAGTAAGAAATTCTAAAGGACAAATGCCAGTATGCCACACAAGTTCATCTCCAATTCATGTGATAAATTTGTGCACGACTAGTCCACATATATTCACAGCGCTACCGTCCACAATTACCGTACTCCACTTACACGTTATAGATGGGCAACATGTCCTCCTCCAGGTTCCAGTCCTAGGTGTTCTTCATGGATGGCATGATCCATAGCGGTGGGAAAAGGGAATCATTGTCGCAGCTTTCTAGTCCGGTTCCACACGATGGAGACTCATCCAAGCTGAAGCGGCATAAATCAGGGATATCGTGTCCCAGCATGTCGTTCATCCGGCGGTGCGCAATGAAGACACAACCATGCTTCATGAACGGCATGCCTTCCATGTCGTGCACGGAAGGTGGCATCTGCTTCACAATGGGGTAGCTGTCCCCGATGGAAAGGAGTACTCTCCAAGAGTGTTCCTCGGCACCCACGTAGCATCACGGGGGTCGAACTCGGCGCCGTTCATCTGGTACACGCGGCATCCCAGATCTGGACACATGGTGACGTACATAGTCAAGGTCCATGCATAATAATGTTGTGCTCAAATATGGCGGTCAGTAATACTGTGCAGCAAATAGTACTACTCCGGTATAGAGGAAGTAAAATAACCGACTTATTATATATAGCCACACTCTTGGCTACATGGATGAGATAGTAAGACATGGAAAAACAAAAATAGTGGCAGCTAGTGGGTTCAAGTCTTCAAGGGCCTAGCTAGCTATACGCGTCCTCCAAGGTAAAAAGTACTCCTACTAGTACAACTAAGTATACTACTAGTACAACAATGAAAGAGAAGGCGAGAGGGTTAAAAATGGAATACCTGGGTAGATGGTGACGGTCCGATCGTGGTAGATTGTGTGACCATGTTGCACATTAGTGGTACCATGGGTAACAACTGCTAAGATAGTTTATCCCAATATGCCAAAGTCAGCTACAAGGTTCCAGGTTAGACCGAATCGCGGATGCAAATGCACATCCAGGATCGGCGATCTTATTTTGATCGGGGGATGACTGGTCCCTGCAAAATAATGGAGTACCGTTAGGGATGCAAATGATGGTTTGTGCATTCCGTTTGTAATCTCCCGTACCGTAGGATGGAAACCAGATGAAACAAGTCCCCTGGCTTGTCACCACAAAGATGCGGCCTAGATGGCGCACAGCATATTCGAACATGTAGGGGTACAAATCTGCCGCCGCCAACATGCGCCAGCCTCTGCTGTTAGTGCCTCTTGCATTGATGGCAATCCTTATGTCGAACACTGCGATGAGATAGTAATCGTCGTAGCCGCGTCGCTTTGTCGGCGGGTCCGCAATTGCTACCTTCTTCAATTTCATGTAGGCATCATCATACGTATTCAAGCCCAGCCAGTCCGGAAGGCCGATCCCAATGGTGGAGAAGGGGTCTACCGGAACGGCCGCACTGCTGTGGATGTTGTGCAAAATGATGGTGGTATCCGGCCGGAGGTATGCAAGCCAATCTTCGTTGGCACCGACCCAGACCTATATATAAGACAGTGGGCAGCAAAGAAATTACGGGATGGAAATGGAATAACTAAGTACTACATGATCGAACTCCATTACCGACCTGCTCATCGGACAAAATCTGACTACCTCTCAACGTCGGCAACTCTAGCGGAGTCAACGTGCAACAATGGCCAGAGAGCGGTGGACTGTTCGAAGGATTGTCCCATAGAAGAACCTTCTCCTCGAGGATGCATGGAAGACCAACAAGCATGGCCTTTTCCCAAGCTTGTTTAAGCAGCGTCTTGAAAAAGTTGGTGCAGGATCATCATCCAAGGTCATCGGCGGCGGTGAGGACGTCGGAGCGGCGTGTGATTTCTCCCAGAGGATCATCATCCAAGGTCTCCCAGCCCCGACGAGAAGGAGAACTACTTGGCGAATCCATGGGAGCAGCGATGAACTGCCTTCTCTTCGGGGGGAGGGGAACTAGCGGGGAGGAGATAAGAGCGTAGTAACCGCAGGGCCTCGTCCCTTCCAACTGTAGATCGTTCCTCAGCGAAGGGGTGAGGCTATTATTTATTACTAGTACTAGCATTATGGAATGTTATGGGATTGCATTATACTGTAAATAATAGCACTAGTAAGAAATTTTTGGCACTAGGTATTAGTTTTTGGCGTGGATTAAGAAATTTTGGGTATGTTTTTGCCATTTTTTGTACACGCCAACTAGTGTCAAAAAACGTCTTACATTATGTGATGGAGGAGTACGTACTCATACTGTAGCAGTACTAGTACTACTTTTCTCAACTAGTAGTGCGATGTATTGTACTTCTTGTCTAGTTCTAGTATAGTGCACCAGTTTTGAACTCTTGAATCTCAGGGCCAAGGAGCTACAGTTGGAAGTGGAGGGTACTACTGTTCTCTAGAACCATCGCTGTACTATCAATGCAGGGAAAGTACACCTGCGTAGTGGCCTAGTGGGCACTCTCGGTGCTCTATTCAGCCGTTCCTCTTACGTAGCTGGCCTACTCAGCCGCTCCTCTCACGCACACACTAGCAGCCTGTTTATCAGCGAGGGTTACTGCGGGGGCAGAACATTTGAGTTATTTGATACAGCGAGACTAGGCTTTTCGCTTCCATTTGTGGAGGTGTAATGGATCTCGTCGAACTTTGTTAGTAGTTCCTTCTTTATGAAGAGATGAAGCAAAGCTTTTGCCTCCGTTTAAAAAAACACGTCAATAGGAATTTCTTTTATAGTAGAGCCGATAATGGAGTGAAGTCCATGCGTGCAACGCCACAAGCTACAGAGTAGTAGTAGAGCACTTTACGTGCAGAGCCATATTGCACAGTTCCCAATGCCCCACCAGGCTTTTCTGGCTCCTCGGGCTTAATTGGGAGGCGCTAGTTTAAATATACTACTAGCTGATGAGGAAGATGCAAGCGAGGTGCGGCTAGGGAGAGCCCGCGAGCCACGGGATGCTAGGAAGGAAAACCCGTTCACGCGGCTAGGCTATCCAGTGCACCCAGATTGTGGGGCCGCATATCCGTTTGACTTCAGAACTCAAACTACCCATGTAAAATATTGGCTCGCAGCGAAGTGTAGTAGTACTATTTAAAAAAAAGGCCGCCATGCGTTCGGCCGGGATCGAACCCACAAAACGAGGTATACACTCCCGCGACCACTAGTAGTACTCGTTGGAGTACAACGCAACCTAGAATCGCCTTTTGTCGCTAGTAGTACGTACATTTTTCCTTACAAGAAACCCCTATAATGCAAGAAACCACTAAAATGCCAAGAAACTACTACCACTTGCATACATGGCAGACTTAAGATAAGACTACCTTATCAACCATTGTACATGCTCTTACCAACAAAAATCCTCGAGTGACCTCCTACCCGCGGCCCGTCCACCTAGTCATCCTCGGCCATGGGATGCAGCTACCGCCGCCGGCAGAAGGCGAGGTCAAAACCGCCGCCGGTGCGGAGCCCATGTTGCGGCAGCCCGGATGCTAGCTCCGTCCGGCGCTCGCAGCCGCTAGCTAGCCAAGATAGCTCTGTCTAGCTGCTTCTCTGCAAGGTTTGCTAGCTAGATTGGCACGGCAGCACGGCGGCTTGCTCGCGCGCGCCGCGCTAAGGCCAGCCATCTGGCTCGAGCGAAGGCCAGCGCGGCGGCTTGCTCGCTCGTGAGTCACGCTCGGGCCAGCCTGCCAACCCGTGCGGAGGCTAGCGCAGCGTCTGGCCCGTTCGACGGAGCGGCGGCCAACTCGCTCATCACCGGCGCCACCGACGAACACGCATCAGTACTGTTTGAAGTAATGTTCAGGAAAAATAATGATTTGAGGGGGAATAACAGGATAGAAGGTCAGATGTGGGTCCCTCGTGTCAACGGTCAAACAAAATGTGTTGGTTTAAGCTGCCTCATCAGCACGGACATGTGGGCCAACCCTGTCATAAATGGGTTTAAACGAACCTAATTGGTAGGAGTACTAGGTAGTAGTTTTTGGCGTGGATTAAGAAATTTTGGGTATGTTTTTGCTATTTTTTGTACAATAGGTTCTTCCTAGGGCTGGTTGAAAGTGGTAGTTTTTTGTTAAATACTCTACGTATTGTAAGTAAGAGTGGAAGTTAAGTTTTGGAAGCCAATAAGCAAGGCTAGTTACATAGCGCATATGTGTACATGATTGAAAGTAAATATCAACCATGAGTGACTAATATCTTGATGGAAAACTCGAAACTATGGAATACTAGGAAAAAATGCATGGTTGGAAATACTAGCAATGTTCATGTCCGTTGCAAGGAATCATATTAGAATAATACTTATTCAAAACACTCTAATTTTGATATACATATGTCACTAGAGATATATTATGTTTCAATTAAATATATTCCTTGGGCTGTTTTGGTGAGATCAGGGAGGGATGTGGTTGGTTTTAAGATACTAATTATTGGTTTTCCTGCAAATTGGTAGAAAAGTGGGATGTTGGTGAGAAAAGGCAACAACTTACCTCACAATCGTTAGATGTAGATCTAATGGTCAGAAACGATAGATGGCAGACACACCAGCATCACCAACTTAATTAGTCTTGTTTAGGAGTACTAGCAAGATTCGTGCATTGCACGGAACATCAAGATGCATTTTTTTATAAAACACTTGTTGTGATTGACCCTTGCGGGAGTAATACCATGTGTAAAAACTAATGATATCTCGAGAAATATGAGATAAGGTGAAGAGGAGTGGGTGTGGTGGTGGTTGGAGGGGGACTGAGCGGAGGCATGGGGATTGACGACGCCGGCAGCGGCTACCAGGCCAGTTTGAGGACGTCGGAGCGGCGTGTGATTTCTCCCAGAGGATCATCATCCAAGGTCTCCCAGCCCCGACGAGAAGGAGAACTACTTGGCGAATCCATGGGAGCAGCGATGAACTGCCTTCTCTTCGGGGGGAGGGGAACTAGCGAGGAGGAGATAAGAGCGTAGTAACCGCAGGGCCTCGTCCCTTCCAACTGTAGATCGTTCCTCAGCGAAGGGGTGAGGCTATTATTTATTACTAGTACTAGCATTATGGAACGTTATGGGATTGCATTATACTGTAAATAATAGCACTAGTAAGAAATTTTTGGCACTAGCTATTAGTTTTTGGAATCAGTTGCATGAAACTTTGAGTACAAGGCTAGAGTTCAGTACAACCTTTCATCCACAGACAGATGGACAGACCGAGAGAGTCAATTAGATTTTGGAGGACATGCTGAGAGCTTGTGCGCTAGATTATGGAACTAGTTGGGACGACAATTTACCATATGCAGAGTTCTCTTACAATAACAGTTATCAATCCAGCTTGAAGATAGCCCCTCTCGAAGCTTTGTACGGAAGGAGGTGCAGGACGCCGTTGTTGTGGGATGAAGTTGGAGATCGTCAGTTGTTTGGACCAGATTTGATTAAAGAGTCTGAAGAGAAGGTTAAGCTAATTCGCGATTGGCTCAAGGTAGACCAGTCCAGGCAGAAGAGCTATGCGGATTTTAAATGCAAGGAGATAGTTTACGAAGTCAGAAACAGAGTTTATCTTCGTGTGTCCCCACTTCGAGGAGTTAAGCGTTTTGGAGTTAAGGGAGAGTTAGCGCCACATTTTGTGGGACTATACAAAGTTTTGGAGCATATGGAGAAGTTGCTTACAAGTTGGTATTACTCGAAGGATTGTCAGGAGTTCATGATGTGTTCCATGTTTCCCAGCTGAAGAAGTGCCACACAGAGATGGTTGATATACCACTGAGAGATACAGTGCCACTGGAAGCGATTTAGTTGGATAGTGATTTGACCTATGAGGAGAAACCAATCAAGATTCTCGAGTTTGCCAGCCGAATCACACGCACCAAGGTTATCAAGTTTTGCAAAGTTCAGTGGAGCCACCATACCGAGGATGAAGCCACCTGGGAGCGAGAGGAAGATCTACTGAAGGACCACCCTCACCTATTTTCTAGCCAACCTGAATCTCGAGGGTGAGATTCATCTTAAGGGGGGTAGGTTTGTAACATCCCAAATTTTCAATTTGGAATGTTATACAATAGATCATCATTGCATAACATATTTTATTGCATTTTGGTTTGATCCTAGAAATTTCACGCAACTCAAGGACCCACGAAGAGAGTTGGGGATTTCGTTATTTTCATATTTGAGTTTTCTCAAATTTTGAAAATAGGATCATTTGATTTTATTTATTTTATCTTCGAAATATTTCTATTATAAAAATAAGAGAGAGGGAATAAAATGACTTTCCCAAAATAAAGAAATATTGAGGATTTAATATTAAAATCAAATAAGATTTTATTTTAGAGTTTTATCGCTATTTTATTTGAATTAGGAAAAATGCGTGATTTTCAAAATTGCATTTTAGGCCCAAACAAATGTTTCTTGTATGGCTTATTTTTAGACGACGGGGAAAATTTATTTTGGGATTTTTCGAGTCCGTTTAGTATTTCTTTTCTTTATTTTTCTGCACGTATGAATTATTTTAAAAAAAACGAACCGACTCGGGCCGCCGTGGACGACCCGGACTCCGCCTCACCCAGGCTTTATAAGCTGCCCGCCCCCGCCAGCCCACCTCAGCCCCAACCCTAACCATAGCCCGAGCCACCCGCCGCCGACCCCGCCGCCACCCGTCGGAGCCGCCACCCGCAGCCGCCGCCGTCGAGGTAGCCGCTAGATTTCACCGCTGCCGCCGGCGGTTTTCTTCAGAAAACTGCCCGTTTTTTTTACAAAAATCGCGGTTTATTTTTTTAATAGATCGGTTTAGTTTTCTTCTGGTTTATTTATTTTGCGGACGTTCGTCTGTACGTTTGTTTTAACGAACGTTTTTCGTCGTTTAGCCACAGACAGCGAACGTTCGTTCGTTAGCCTGTTCGTCCGTTTTTATTTTTCTCGGATTTTCCGCGATTATTTCCGATCGTGATTTCTGATCCGATTTTCGTTCTAGTATAACTTTTGGCTCGTCTATCGGAATCAGGTGATTCAAGCGCCTAGAGTTTCGTCTCAAAACCCTCTTTCCGTTTAACAAACTCAAACAAGTTTTTGCTACTGTAAAATTTGACTTAGGTCTAGGTTAGTAAATGAAGCTTGTTTCTTTCGCCGTTTGACTTTTGTTGCTTCGTTTGATTTGATTCTTTTTGCAAACCGGAGTTCTTCAATTGAACTTTCTGGTTGGATATCTTATTTGAGTTTTACCAGTGCATTAGATGAGTGCTTATTGTATGCTTGTTTGTTTGTGATAGAGTACCCGGAGTGCGCCGCTTGCTACTACGAGTCTCTAGGTTTCACGGATCATCAACAAGGCAAGTAACACTTTGATCATACCTATTTACTACCCAGTTTTATCGCATTAGATCAATCCTCAAACAATTGCATGATTAGGATTTGATTTAACATGTGGGTGTTGGGAAGTAGATGAGGTAGAACCTATTACCCGTCTTATTATCAAACCTTTGGGAGTTACTTATACGTTTGCTTATATTGCTATGCTATGCTAGTAGACGTGGATTGGGTGAGTGTATCCATGATAGATGTGAGTATTGTTAATTAATGGTTTACTTAAGGTGGCAACTTTAATACACATCTGGGTGGATTGAGGCACCTGGGGAACCCAGTGTTGCCTGTACTTTTTGGAAATCCCGGGGTACCGTGTGATTCTCCTATGGACCGCCACCCAGGCTCAAAGGGATCATGAGATTATTCGTGCTAGAAACTTCCGTGTGCAGGCGCAAGCTACTATGGGCTCTAGCATAGTTGAGTATGTTGTGTGACCTCTTTCAGTGGTAGAACTAGCAGATGTAGGGGATGTAGGTTGGTACTGTCTACCCAGAGTAAAGAGTTAATGCTTCTGAAAGACTGTGTCTCGGTCATCCGTTTCTCAAACACCATGTAGTGCGAGAAATCAAACGGGGGAGATCGAGTCTTGCGGGGAAAAGTGTGCAAACCTCTGCAGAGTGTATAAACTAATCATGGTTAGCCTTGTCCCCGGTTATGGACGTTTTGAGTATCTAGTACCTGGATTATCATGTGAATCTCATCATGTTACTTAATTCAAATTTGATTAGGTTAATGATGATGCTTAATTGGGATTGAGTTGGAGGAACCTTCTCAATGTTTAACAACCACCATGATAGTTAAATAAAATTTATTCCTTTGTTGTAGGGAAAATTGGCTTTATGCAAAACTGTAACCATAGAGCTTTCCACCAGCCATATATGCATGTACTGATAGCATTATTCTGTTCATTACTCTCTATGTGTTACATTGCCAGCATATTCCATGTGCTGACCTGTTTTCAGGCTGCAATGTTCATGTTGCAGACTTTTCAGATGACGAGTAAGGTGCCTTAGGTCGTGATCTTATACTCAATGATGCCATTGGAGTTGATGGACTCGCTTATCTTCCAAGCCTTCTGCTGTTATCAATATTAGATGGCCTGAAGCCATATTTATTGTAATAATTTCTCTTTTGAGACATTTGATGTAATAAGTGTGTGACTGCTACTCTGTTATAAATCCTTCAAGTACTGTGCGTGTCAGCATTACCGATCCAGGGATGACACTGATGCACAGAGATCAGACTGTTTGAGGTCTGGTTGCTACACCTTGACTCAACACTAATCTTCTTTATAGATAGCTTACGGACTCGATTACATAAAGAGATCACAAAGCAAAACTCAAAACTAATTTATACTAAAACTTCAATCTACTATATCAAGATACTAATAAAAGGATCGAACTAAATAAAATGGTAAAGATAGGAGTGTGATGGTGATACGATACAGGGGCACCTCCTCCACGCTTGGCAGCAAGGGGAGTGCCCATACCCATGTGATTATGTCCTCGGAGGTGGTGAAGTAGGAGTTGTTGATGATGTAGGCTTGTCGTCCATCTTCCAAGGCATAGGCTCACCATCGTAGAAGGATGATTGAGTCTCCGGGATCCTTAAATCTGCAGCCAAACTCAATCTCTTGAATCTATATTCATACTCACAGTTTTGGTTTTGCAAGTCATAGATCTGGGCTTGGAGGTGCTCGATTTTCTCTTCAAGCTTGAAGATGGTCTCCCCAATGACCTTGGCATCTAGCTTGTGGTTGTTGGTGAACTCTGTGATCATCATCTGGTTGGCGTTCAGTCCATGCTCCACCATCCGTTGGCACTTGAAAACTTGTTGCTCCATGGCTTCGAGCTTTGTCTCCACGCTTCCGGTACGCCTTGGTCCCTCCACATCGCGGATGTGCAGCACCCCCTCACGCATCTCAATGGTTTGAGGGTGTTGCAGTACCTCCGCGAGATAGGGGTTGATAACCCTCTCGAAAAACTTGTCCTTGCGAGCGTATGGAGACGTCATGATACTCTAGATCTGTCAGAAAAACAGCTCGAAATGAAAACAGAGGATATTTGCGTGATACGGTGGTCAAAACCTTTGGGAGATTATATAATGAATTTTTACCGACAAAAATACGTAACATGCAAGAAAACGGAGTCCAGGATGCACACGAGGTGGCCACGAGATAGGGGGCGCGCCCAGTAAGGGTGGGCGCGCCCTCCACCCTCGTGGAGGCCTCGTGTCCTTCCTGGACTACTTCTTTCTTTCCAAAATTCTTAAATATTCCAAAACTGATAAAAATTGCCATTAGAATTGTTGTTTTTTTGCCTATTTCAGTGTTTCGCAGAAAAGGAATATCAACGGAGTCCAAACGGAATGAAACCTTCGGGAGAGTTATTTTTGGAACAAACGCAATCCAGGAGACTTGAGTGGACATCAAGAAGCAATCGAGGAGGTCACGAGGCAGGGAGGCGCGCCCTAGGGGGGTGGGCGTGCCCCCCACCATCATGGCCCCCTCGTGGCTCCCCTGACCAACTTCCTTCGCCTATATACATTCACATACCCTAAAAATAATCAGGAGCACCACGAAACCCTATTTCCACCGCCGCAATCTTCTTTACCCGTGAGATCCCATCTTGGGGCCTTTTACGGTGCTCCGCCGGAGGGGGAATCGATCATGGAGGGCTTCTATATCAACACCATAACCTCTCCGATGAAGTGAGAGTAATTTACCACACACCTTCGGGTCCATAGTTATTAGCTAGATGGCTTCTTCTCTCTCTTTGAATCTCAATACAAAGTTATCCTCGATCTTCTTGGAGATCTATTCGACGTAACTCTTTTTGCGGTGTGTTTGTCGAGATCTGATGAATTGTGGGTTTATGATCAAGTTTATCTATGAGAAATATTTGAATCTCCTCTTAATTCTTTTATGTATGATTGGTTATCTTTGCAAGTCTCTTCGAATTATCAGTTTGGTTTGGCCTACTAGATTGATTTTTCTTGCAATGGGAGAAGTGCTTAGCTTTGGGTTCAATCTTGCGGTGTCCTTTCCAGTGACAGCAGGGGAAGCAAGGCACGTATTGTATTGTTGTCATCGAGGATAAAAAGATGGGGTTTATATCATATTGCTTGAGTTTGTCCCTCTACATCATGTCATCTTGCCTAATGCGTTACTCTGTTCTTATGAACTTAATATCTAGATGCATGCTGGATAGCGGTCGATGTGTGGATTAATAGTAGTAGATGCAGAATCGTTTCGATCTACTTGTCGCGGACGTGATGCCTATATACATGATCATGCCTAGATATTCTCATAACTATGCACTTTCCTTTCAATTGCTCGACAGTAATTTGTTCACCCACTGTAATACTTATGCTATCTTGAGAGAAGCCACTAGTGAAACATATGGCCCCCGGGTCTATTTTCCATCATATAAGTTTCTGATCTACTTTATTTTGCAATCTTTACTTTCCAATCTATATCATAAAAATACCAAAAATATTTATCTTATTATTATCTCTATCTGATCTGACTTTCGCAAGTGGCCGTGAAGGGCTTGACAACCCCTTTATCGCGTTGGTTGCGAGGTTCCTATTTGTTTGTGTAGGTATGAGGGATTTGCGTGTAGCCTCCTACTGGATTGATACCTTGGTTCTCAAAACTGAGGGAAATACTTACGCTACTTTGCTGCATCACCCTTTCCTCTTCAAGGGAAAACCAATGTTGTGCTCAAGAGGTAGCACTCCACTACTTACAATTTTAGCACTTGCAGACATTACCTTGCTGAAAATCACTTGTCATTTCCATCTGCTCCTCGTTGGGTTCGACACTCTTACTTATTGAAAAGGGCTACAATTGACCCCATACACTTGTGGGTCATCACGGGTTGCCCCTCCACAAGTCAGCTAGTGACACACAAGTCCCCTTGGAGGCACCCCTCTCGCGCATAGCCACCATGCTCCTCTCTTCTCCATGTAGTTGAGAACTAGATGGATCGCCGCTAGGCTCTTCTTCCTCTAGTTTTATCTTGTCTAATTTTGTTTTGGATGACAAAGTGTTGCGGGATCGCTAACTTGGAATGTGTGGATATTGCAGAGGGGTCATCTACTTTGACCCTCAATCAGTTGAATAATTCTCATGGTAGGGAGGTATAACCTAGCTGCGAGAATCATCAGATAATCATCAACTTTTTCTTCCTCTCCGCCGCGATTTAGGTAGTGAGATCAGATATATCTTCTTCTTCATAGTGATCCTGAGCTTGCTTAATGTGTTCTTTTTTATTATGTTGTATGGTACTCTACACCTAGTGCCTCTAGTCCTTTGGATCTATACTATGAGAACAGTGAAGCCATTGCACAAGCTAAGGAACCTAGATCTCGTAAAAAATTCAAACAAATACCCTAAGTGTTATTATCTCAAACGGTAGAACATTGATCAGGAAGATGTAAAGATATGCAAGGTACACATGGATTTCAATATGAGTGTGGTTTTCTGTAGCTCAAGCTACGTGGTACCCCTTATCTTTACCATCCATTTCTACATCGCAATCCGTGCAGACGTATTTGTCTTTTTTGTTTCTCTCAAACGACACAACATATAAACTTCAAATTTTGTAGAACAACAATACATTCTAACTACAATGTGGGAAAAAACTTTCAAATTTTTTCATGCATTTTAAATACTTAAAAAAATATTTTTAGTCAAACAAAATCTCATCTTGTATATTTATATCAGACCAAAAAATCTGAAAGTTTTTTCACACATTGGTGTTCTAGTGTTTGTTCGATCTGCAAAGTTTGAAGATCATATGTTGTTTCATTTGAGAGAAACAAAAAAGAGAAATATTCTTGTTCTAAGTTAGTTGTAGAGTACGGATCTAAAAGCAAGGTTGGAGGGTTGAGGATAAGAGGTTCCATGTAGCCTGAGCTACAAGGGAACTTTGTGTTTCAATATTGCGGATCCATTGATGAAGCCCCGCGGCCTAAGCATGAGGCGCATACAATAGCTACGAGAATTATATATCTACTGCAAATGAGAGACTGTTAGAACTATGCCTTAGAGGCAATCACGACTATGATTATATTTGTTGTAGCCATGCATTATTAAATGTTTCTTAAATAATATCATAAGTATTGCTTGGGTGCTCTATTTGTGAAACTTTATGCTTCAATGATTATTCTAAAGTAGTTTCTATTCCGAATTCATGTAAGAAAATATATGAATATTAGACTAGCACGTGTATTTCTTTTTTGAGGATAACACGTGTCTTATTTGAGGGCCATGTTTCCAAGGTAGTGTACATGGAGATATCAAACCAATAATATGAACTTATGTTAGGGACGTTGGGTTGGGCAGATCCAACTTAAGCATAGTTGGAAAGCTTTATTTGTCTCTTACCATGTGTATGTCACGGCCTTAATTAGGGTGTGTTTGGTTTTAGTACTAAGTAGAATTGAGTGTAATGGTTTCATTCCAGTAGAATGGAATGGTTCCATCTCCGTGTTTGGTAGACCTAATGACATTTAACGGAATGGTTCCATCTCAGTGTTTGGTTAGAGGAATATGATGTAATAGGTATCACCCAAATCATTCATCTCTTGCCCACTCACAAACCAATTCAACAACATTGACAATGCCAACCAAGGTAATGGCTGAAAGAACCTAAAAGAATTTGAAGGAAAACAAAACAAACAGTAGATGGCGTCTCCATAGGATGCAGCCAAGATTGCAGCTGGAGTCGAAGTAGATGGCTTGTAATTCAGCACACCATTGGTTGTTATTCTTGGCACAAATCAATCAGATAAAATGCACATCGCCGACTGCATGAACATGGACATGAGGTTGACAGGGGTGGGTCATGCTCGCGGCCGTCGTGCCGCACAAAGAAGCTCCATTCAACCGGCAGCGCCCACATATCCATCATGCCGACGCTCACAGCTCCATCCAACCGGCAGCGCCTGCTACTAGGTCATCGCCATTACCCTGTTGCCGCTTGCCATGGGAGAGGAGAGACGAGGGGGGTGCGAGGGACAACCGACGCTGGAGAGGTCATGAGGTAATTTTGCCCTGGCGACGGCTTAGGTCGAGAGACGAGAGGCGCAAGCGCATGGCGTGCAGAGGATAGGTTCTCGAGAGGCGCGCGTGTGTTGTGCGAGTCGGGCGAGAGAAGCCGTTCCACATGGTTCACTCATTTTTGAGAAACCACGTTCAGGCCTCATTCAGTTTGGAGGATTTTCGTAGGAAAAACATAGGAACAAGGATTCCAGAGGAAAATTTCCTATAAATGCATTCGGTTTGTAGGAAATGCATACAGGAATTTCGTAAGAATACTACTCATTTCATGTGTTTTTGGAGGAAACTACACATCCACTCAAAGCTCATTTTGTGCGTAAGAACGAGGCAAGTCAATTCCTTAGGATGGCAAGTGCCATCCTATCAAATTCCTATACTGCTCCTAATTCCTACGTTTTGATTTCCTCCAAACTGAATGAGCCTTCAGGATGACAAGGGAATATGTCATTTCTGGAATGTGTGGGTTCTAATTCTTTCAAGGTGTGTTTGGTTCAGGAACAAAGTGTAATGGAATGTCACGGTTCCATTCCACTAGAATGGGTCGGTTCCGTCCTTGTGTTTGGTAGTGACAATTTGAAGGAATGGAATGGTTACATTTTGATGTTTAGTTTGAGAGATGGAATGGAATGAGTTTATTTATCCCATCATGAATTGGAGTGAATTTCGGTCATAAAAAAGACATTGTGCAGTAGTGTGAGTGTCGGTGTCAAAACCGGCGGATCTCGGGTAGGGGGTCCCGAACTGTGCGTCTAGGCGGATGGTAACAGGAGACAAGGGACACGATGTTTTTACCCAGGTTCGGGCCCTCTCGATGGAGGTAAAACCCTACTCCTGTTTGATTAATATTGATGATATGGGTAGTACAAGAGTAGATCTACCACGAGATCAGAGAGGCTAAACCCTAGAAGCTAGCCAATGGTATGATTGTTGTTCGTCCTACGGACTAAAACCCTCCGGTTTATATAGACACCGGAGAGGGCTACGGTTACACGGAGTCGGTTACAATGGGATGAGACCTTCATATCGTATCGCCAAGCTTGCCTTCCACGCCAAGGAAAGTCCCATCCGGACACGGGACGAAGTCCTCAATCTTGTATCTTCATAGTCCAGGAGTCCGGCCAAAGGTCATAGTCCGGCTATCCGGACACCCCCTAATCCGGGACTCCCTTCGTAGCCCCTGAACCAGGCTTCAATGACGACGAGTCCGGCACGCAGATTGTCTTCGGCATTGCAAGGCGGGTTCCCCCTCCGAATACTTCATTAAGATTTTGAACACAAGGATAGTGTCCGACTCTGCAAAATAAGTTCCACATACCACCGTAGAGAGAATAATATTTGTACAAATCTAATCTACTGACGTATTCCGCAGCGTGACATCATGCCACGGCCAAGCCTTTATTCGAATCGTTTTACTGTCCCACCTCAGCGCGTTTAGCGAGGTGGTTTCCTTGGCATGTCTTGTCGAAGCAAAGATCGTGTCCCCTTATTCCGGGATTCTCATCAATATGGGCGTGGGTAACCCAACCGTGCCATTAATCACGGCGCTTGGGAGATAAGCGAGTTTTACCAGGCTGGTGGGGGTACATAGTTTCGTCCGCCCATATAAGGGGATAAGGATCCACCCTTTCCATCTACGCCTTCCTCCTCCTTCGCTTATCCATTTTCGCGCACTCGAGCTCCAGCGCCCAAGTCCGCACTTCCCACCTCAACCTTCTCCAACCATGTCCGGAGCGGGAGGCAGGTGGATGGCCTCCTCTGTCATGGAGGGGCACATCAAAAAGTTGAGGAAGGCTGGATACTTGTCCAACAACATTGCGCACCGGCTCCCAGATGAGGGGCAGCTCATCCCCACCCCCAGGCCCCATGAGAGGGTGGTGTTCCTCCCCCATTTCCTCCGCGGACTGGGCTTCCCACTCCACCCATTTTTCCGGGGGCTCATGTTCTACTACGGCCTGGATTTCCATGATCTGGCCCCGAACTTCATCCTCAACATCTTGGCGTTTATCGTCGTGTGCGAGGTCTTCCTCCGCATCAAGCCCCACTTCGGCTTATGGCTGAAGACCTTCAATGTCAAGCCGAAGGTAGTGGGCGGCCGGCAAGCGGAGTGCGGAGGCGCCATGGTGGGCAAGATGCCCAATGTCACATGGCTCGAGGGCTCCTTTGTGGAAACCATCAAAGGGTGGCAATCGGGGTGGTTCTACATCACCGAGCCGCGTGACCCTGAATGGGCAGCGGCCCCCGAATTCCAATCTGGCATCCCCACATGGCTCACCTCCTGGAAAGAGACGGCCTGTCGTGGGGTAATTCAGAAGAGGTGACCGGACTCCAAACCTGCGTCCAAAACCTGGTGGATAAGAAGGTTAAACTTGTCAACGTAGTCCAGGTCATGCTCTTCCGCCGGATCCTCCCGTGTCAACGACAGGCTTTTAACTTGTGGGAATTCGACCCGGCCCAGCACCAAACTTTGTCCAGGCTCTTTGACACAACGCACGAAGACGCCTGGAAGGTGCTATTCAAGGGCTCCGAGGTTCCCCCTCCCATTAACGAGGATCGCGGATTCTGTATGAAGTGCCAAGCCAGTGTAGAAAGCTTGTTTTACCCTTTACAGGATACTTGTTTTTCATAGTTTGACTCTATGCGGGATCTAAGCTCCCGCTCATTTGACAGGATTGGAAGAAGACGTCCAGACAGATCGACTGTCCGGCTCCTTTGCCCGAAGGCCCAGCAGATGCACGCTTGGCGAAGCTGCTGGTCCCGGCACCTCATGTGGTGCCGGAGAAGAAGGCCAAGAAGAAGGCCACGGGAACTCGAAAGAGTTCCCAGCGCCTGGTGGTGTTGGATTCATCGCCCGACGACCCCGAAGCACACTCCTCCCCTGAAGACGAGGAGGAGGAAGAAGAAGCCTCTCCCCCTCCAATGGGGGGAGGAAAGAAAAGGAAGGCCGCCCCAACTGGGGAGGCCGGAGGGTCCAAGAAGGGGAAGACCCTTCTTCCGGACTACTCCACCAGCGCCGACGACGGCGGAGAGGAGTGGCCATCCAGGGCCAAGCCCCTGGCAAAATCGTAAGTATCCGGATACCAGAATAACTCATGGTGTTCCTTTATTGCACAGTATCTTCTGACGCCGAATATAATCATGCAGTCCGCCCAAGGCCTGGCTCGACGCTTCGTCGAGCAGCTCCCTGGATTCGTCGGATGTGAATAGTCTTTCACTCCGGACTGCTACCTCCCTCGCCCTGCGGACGATGCCGAGGTGGAGTCCCAAAAGGGGCTAAGCCAGGAGGAGGTGGTCCTAGATGCGCCACAAGGCGACCTCCCGGACTCCAGGCGCAAAGGGGATGAAACCCCAGAGGGATCTAAGTCGGCCCTAGGCCGGACACCGCACCGGAACCTTCAGTGGTTCCGAAGTCCGGCAGGCGGCCCCGTAGTAAGAAGGGCAAGCCTACGACGCCGGTGACCTCCGTCCAACAGGAGGCACCGGATAATTTGCTGGAGGTGCTTAACGGCGCCTCCATCGACGAGGAGCACCGTACTATTATGAGTGCGGTGATCCAGAAGGTTCAGTCCGCCAAGAGCGGGCTGACGGAAGCCTGTGCCAGCCTTCTAACAGGCTTTGAGGTATGTATTTAAGATATGTAAATTTTTTACCGCATAGACAGTAGCCCCTGATGCTCAGTTTGGTGTTCAGTAAGAAAAATTGGACTGAGGATCTAAAAAGATATACGCAGGAGTCTAACATAAGTATGTCAATATGGGAATGCATGCTGCACTGCTGACCTCTGCCACACTGACTGCGGAGGTCGATGCATTGAAGCAGAGCCTGGAGCGGTCCGAGAACGAGCTCAGCCTTGCCAAGAAGCAGCTCGAGGACAAGGAAGGTAAGTAATACCTTATGTAAGTATATAAAAATACCTGGCTGCAAATAGTGACAGGACCAATGTGAGTGTTATAGGGGCCACAACCGAGGTGGCGACCCTGAAGGAAGCGCTGTCCAAGGCCGAAGACAATGCGGCCGTGGAGCGCACCGAGCGAGAAAAACAGGAGGCGCGGGCGGAGGAGGTGCGGCAAGAGCTCCACGCTCTTGTGAAAAAACACGAGAGTTTGGAGCTTGACTCAAAGACTCGAGAGTCCGAGCTTGCCTCGGCCCTTGAGAGCGCCAAAGCTGCCAAGGCCGATGCCCAAAAAGCCCTCCAGGAAATTGAGGCGATGAATAAGATAGCGGCTGGTAAGGCATTCTTTATGCAAAGCAAGCACGTGAAAGTGAATTACTTGTTACTTACCCGAGTCTGGAGCTCTTCAGGAGCATTCACAGATCTGCCCCGCAGTGTGTCCGACGCTGCCGCATTCTACCGAGCCAAGGAAGGGAGCTCGACGGAGAAGGTGTTCTTGAGGCCGAACACCCAGTGCCCTTGAGCGACCAGCTGAAGCAGCTGGTCGAGCTCCAGAAGGCAGCCGAACAGGCCATGAAGGGCCTTATAGTCCGGCTATGGCCTGGGGAGGTCATGCCTGGGAGCTACTTTGGGCTGGTGAGGCGGCTGGTGGATGCTTGTCCATGGCTTGAAATCATCAAACGCTCCGTATGCATCGAAGGCGCCCGTAGGGCCCTTGCCCG
This sequence comes from Triticum dicoccoides, assembly GCF_002162155.2. NCBI lineage: Eukaryota > Viridiplantae > Streptophyta > Magnoliopsida > Poales > Poaceae > Triticum > Triticum dicoccoides. Next base: position 173,181,300 of record NC_041393.1, on the reverse strand, counting down.
TGTTAAAGTACACTGGGGCAAGATGGATGCTGAGAAGCTGGTGACAGATGGGCCACCGGAGGGGAAGGAGCATCGCAAGCCCGAGTTGTATTATGAGGGCGTCCTGAATGGTGCCTACCTTGTGGCGGATGAGTGTTCCAAGGATGTAATTTTTGAGTAAACTCGCTCGTGTTATCCTGTGCGCTGAAAACTTGTTCATATGTGCTAAGCAACGCTTTTTGAATTTAAAATATTACCTTCTGTGCGGCCGTTTATTAAATCTGAGAGATGCGAGTCGTCGGCTTCTACCCCCATGCCACGAGTGCTGGGGTGTTCGGGATAAACCTGAGCGCTCGTGTTCCCATTCTTGGGTCCTTTGAGGGAGGCGCTCAGCACAACGAACAAGGCAATCAGACTATAATGCTTTATCACTCTCACTTAGCCATAGAATTCTATAATTTTAAATTTCGGCAAGCCCCTGGTATTCGGAAGACCGAGTTTGGGGCGCTATCCATGCCTGGGCCGGACAATGCCAGCTCCTCGCTCTAAGCGGCATAAGTCTTTAGGGACTCGAAAACCTCTCGAACAGCGACCGGCTCTCACCCTATCATGACGGTTAGTTTTAGCTTTCTCTACTGAGGTGCTTAACCCAGCTCAACTGGGGCACAATCGCAGTAGTTCTCCCAGGGCTACCTTAGCCGATATAGCGGAACGTAAGGTACCAAAACATGGGAGCCGGGCAAACCCAACTATTGACCCAAGACATGATTCGGAGCCGATGCATATAGTGCTATAAGTTCAGGGTGCCGCACTCGTGAGAGTGTTCGGACTTCTCACACCATTTTCTGGGGTACTGGAGCCCCTGGTGTATCGGTCGTACCAAGGTGTAGGTTGCATAATGTCATAACTGAACATATTTACATAAAAAATGAATGCAATAATAGACGAGAGCTATGTATTGTTTATTAAAAGGCTGCTGTGAAAGCAGAACGATACAAATAGTGCGATAAGAAAGAGATGGGATTATTTGACATGTCCCCCTCTAGGGGCAAGCTGCGAGACTTTATGCAAGACAGGTATTTAGCTCGTTATAGAGACCACTTGGACATTCGATGTAGGTTGCTGCCTCCCTGGCTGTTGCATCGTGTATTCGGCGATTGTACTGCCGGACAGGCCTTCCGGAGAGTGGAGTCCTGAAAGTAAGAAAAAAGAAATGACAAAATTTGGAGCCCCTAGTGCGGTTGAGCCGCATGTTGGGCGTGCCGTGGTTGTGGCCCTTCCCTTGTGCCCATGGTATTTCCAGGGCGTAATTATGTATGCTTAGTACTGGTTTCGCAATTTCGCGAGGGCTAGGGTTGGGGCCGCACTGCTACGCTTGCTCGGAACGTGCCAGGCGGTCTTTTTGTAGGTTACTCTGGGCGCACTTGACGGTGTCCGGACGTTTAACGGCTGGACTGGAGAATTGCCTTGCGAGGCTACTTTGTACTTCCGTCGCGAGGGCCGCCGTATGCTCCTCTGTTCGGAGAGAGCGTTCGGTGTTTCCATTGACCGTGATGACTCCGCGAGGGCCTGGCATCTTGAGCTTGAGGTATGCATAGTGCGGCACCGCATTGAATTTTGCAAATGCGGTTCGTCCGAGCAGGGCGTGATAGCCACTGCGGAACGGGACTATGTCGAAGATTAACTCCTCGCTTCGGAAATTATCCGGGGATCCGAAGACCACTTCGAGTGTAACTGAGCCTGTACAGTTGGCTTCTACACCTGGTATGACGCCTTTAAAGGTCGTCTTTGTGGGTTTAATCCTTGAGGGATCTATGCCCATTTTTCGCACTGTATCCTAGTAAAGCAGGTTCAGGCTGCTGCCGCCGTCCATGAGGACTCTAGTAAGGTGAAATCCGTCAATGATTGGGTCTAGAACCAATGCAGCGAATCCGCCGTGGCGGATGCTAGTGGGGTGATCCCTTCGATCAAAAGTGATCGGGCAGGAGGACCACGGGTTGAACTTTGGGGCGACTGGCTCCAACGCATATACGTCCCTGAGTGCACGCTTCCGCTCCCTTTTGGGGATGTGGGTTGCGTATATCATGTTCACCGTCCGCACTTGTGGGGGAAAGCCCTTCTGTCCCCTATTGTTCGGCAGCCGGGACTCCTCCTCGTCGTCGCTATGCAACCCCTTGTCTCTGTTTTCGGCACTTAACTTGCCTGCCTGCTTGAACACCCAACAATCCCTGTTGGTGTGATTGGCTGGTGTTTCGGGGGTGCCGTGTATCTGGCACGAGCGATCGAGTATTCGGTCCAAACTGTACGGGCCCGGAGTATTTATTTTGAATGGCTTTTTCCACTGACCGGGTTTAGAGCCTCTGAATCCGGCATCTGTCGTATTCTCAGCATTGTCGTTGTTAATGCCGCGCTTGTTGGGGATATAACCACTGAGCGTAAACCGCCCAGGAGGGGCCGGTTCACCCTCAAATATATTGGAGCCCACAAAGACTCAGAAGATGGCGCTTTACTATGAAACTTAGAGGCCTGAAGCCCAAAGGCGGATTAGGGCCCATATTGGAAAACCGCCATAGTCATGTAACTTATGTTGTAAATATAAGGAAGGGAGAGACCGAGCCGAACACTTGTATGAGTCAGCCTCGGGACTCTGTAGACCGGCTGGGCGTCAACCTGTGTATATAAGGGGACGACCCGGCGGCGGTTCAGGGACAAGAAACACAACTCGATAGCCAGGCATAGCTTGTTTAGCTCCCTGGTTAGCGAGGCCCCAATAATTCCATCACAACTACACGTAGGCTTTTACCTTCATCGAAGGGGCCGAACTAGTATAAAATCCCTCGTGTCCTTAGTCCGGTTTAACCCCTTTAAGCTAACCCGTCGCGATGGCTCCACGACTAAGTTCTTACACGAGGACATCTGACGTGTTAATTCCACGACAGTTGGCGCCCACCGTGGGGCCTGCGCACGGTGGTGTTGAGTTCTTGAAGGGAATTCTTCAGGGATCGAGGAGCTCGTGATTGATCAGATGAAGAAGTTTCAGAGAATAATTGCGTAGGGTAATCCTCGTGGCAGAGATGAAAAAATCATCTTTTGAGATCAGAGTTGTAGCTAATTATGGAGCTGGCACGTTCCAAGTTTGAGATGAGAATTAGGGAGGCATGTTGTACGCCGCTGCAAAGTCGCCGAGATTGATTCGACGCTCTGTCGTCCGTATACAGGTTTAAAAAAAATATTGCTGAAACCGTGTCGAAGATGAATCAGTGCAAGGATCATAATCAGTCGCTGAGACTGATTCAACCAGCCATCACTTTGTCCTGCGTGGAGACCAAGGTCAAACTCATCCATCTGACCCTTGAAGCAAGATATACGTGAAACTCGAGTGTGCTATTTCAACTAGTACTGTCGGTTCCGCGTGATGCCTAGTTGATCTACAAGTCCTTATATACATCTGAAGTCCGATTGCTACCATGAAAGAAAAGGGAGTCAACAACTCAGAGGTGGAGGGCAGTCTCCGCTCATATGGCCTGACCTCCGGCGGCTCCTCTACCGTGGCCCGCCCAGCGCCTCTCTGACGCGACCGCTCTGAGCCACCGGCAGATGGGCCCGACAAGCTGCTGCTGGCTTTGCTCTACCGCACCTCCACAGCAGCCGCCTCCAGAACTGAGCTGCTACATCTAAGTCGCCGCCGAGCCTCACCTGCATCTTCCGCTGGTGGCCTTACTTCCGAGCCACCATTTTTTCTTTGCTGCGACGCCCTGAGCCGGCCACTCTTCTGCTGCTACGGTCAAACGGTTGTTTTCAATCTGCCGCGAGCCGCTGCCTCCGAGTGAGCGTCGCAGTATCCTCGTTTCCAAGTCGCCGCTGCGACGCCCTGAGCCGCCTCCGGCCCTATTGCGAGCCGCCACCTTAGCGGCCTTACCTTGTCAGCCCCTATCTTCCTCTGCCGAGTTGAGCCGTCCCGACGCGAGCAGTCTCACCTTTGCCCTTGCATGTGTTCTGCCGCGGCCAGCTTTGCGCTGCCGCTTCACCTTCTGCCCCGACCGCGCCCGGTCGCTGCTGCTCTAGGCCAGGCTCCGTCCCGCATGTCGTGCGCTGCCTCACGCCTCCGAGCGCCCGCGGCCAGCCGTCTTCATCGCCGCGGGCCGCCTCCAGTGTGACCCGCCACGTCGCTCTGTGGCTCGCTGCTGGATCGTCCCGCCCGAGTGTTCCTCCACTGTGAGCATCCTCTGCAAGTTGCTTTTTCACCTGATGTCGCTGCATATTCGAGTTGCGTCTAGCTTGGGCCCATCTTCACTGTTGTGTGTTGCCGTGGCCCTGAGCCGACGGTGTTTCGGTTGTCTCGAAGCCACCGCCCGCAGATGCAGTAGTAGCATATGTTTTGCTGCAATCAGAAAAAGTGGGGGTTGCGTTGAACCTTCTGTTAGGACTGAACAAGCATTGATTTATTTGGGATCAGTTGAAGTGCTGAGACAATACTCTCGTGCAACGCGAAGGCATAAAACACACGTGGATGCTATACCTTTGTCCGCTGATATGTGTGGGACTCATCTCGTCGTGATCCAGCCTGCTATAAACACATTGGAGCATGTTTTTCAGTGTCCGCCTTATCCGACAAAAAGTCAGGTGCTATTTTTTCTAAGTATTTTATCAGCGCATATTTTGTTTGAGAACAATTACTCTGGTCTGCGGTATTCTTTTGCAGGACCATTACTCATCACAAATGTGTCGCAAAGGGGCATGTGCCAATATTATTTTTGCACTAGCATTCGTCCATGCCACCCTGCTCGACAGACATGCGTGCAAGCCGCCGTCCCCCGCAGTCCGGTCTACCTCAACACATGGCCGACTCGCCCGTCCATGTCGGCTTACAACACCGGTGCAGACTCTCCCTGTCCGAATCGCCTTACAACACCACGGACAACTCGTCCGTCCGCCCTTGCGACCGGTTCATGCGTTCGTGCTGGCTTACAAACGCCGCGGCCGACTCAACCGTCCGCACCAGTTTACCACACAGCGGCCGGTTCACCCGTGAGCGACTTCAACTTCACCTAGCGATCATCAATTTCATGGCGGATTAATTTCCGGCCTGGCACATCAGGTGATATCCATCTAAAATATATTTTATTGGTACATATTATTTTTTGTCAAAGAGCGGTTTATCTTTGTCTTGGTCTGCAACATTCTTGATCGGGACAATTGTTCACTGCATCAAAACGACGTGGTTAAATCACCCGTCCGCGCCGGTTTACAACACCGCGGACGGTTCATCTGTTTGAGCCACTTCTGAGGCGGAGGTCATCTTTGTCGTTCGTCTCTCGCGGCCTGGTCTACATCAACACACCAGGCCACACCTGTCTGCATGAGGTGTTTATTGAGTATAAAGCAAGTCACGGCTTGGGTAGCCCGGTTTTCTTTCAAATTGGAGGCAAATTATCATCAACTGTTGTCTGCACTAGATGGATCAATGGGCAGGCACACAAGTCGCCGCCACTATAGTTTGGTTAATTTCAAATAGCCAGTTGGAAGGAACCATTGGCCGAGTTGCTGACAAGGCTCATACGGGATCATTTATAACCCGCCGCAGTCACCTCAACCTTCTGTGGATTCAAATCGTGCTATCAACACCAATGATGTACAACTTATGCCGGTTTATATCATGGTCAAATATGGAAAATCTCAAGCCAACTCCTCGAGTCACCTTGAGACTCGGGGCTACGATGACATGACTCAACAAATCTTGCTAGTTTCAGCAAATTTAAGAACCCTAGGACGATGGAGGGAAAGATAACCCGGTCCCGGAGGTTACTGTTATATTAATGAAAGTTTAAAGGCCGTCAGAAAATTTCCGGTTCAGAAAGGATATGACAGTTACAAAATCCTGGTTTAAGGAAGAAGTTCCGGGTCATCAGAAAGGATTCCGTTTTAAAATCCAGTTCAAGGGAAATCTATTCTCCCACAAAGCTATGACGCTCTGAAATCCGGTTTAAGACTGTCCGGTTCCAAAAGAATTAACTTCTTGCAAGTTCGAGTTTAAAGGCTGTCAGAAAAATTCCGGCTAAAAATAAAGATTCCGATTTAAGGTCCGGTTCAAGGGAAAGATGTCTCACATAAAGCTCTGACGCTCTCAATATCCGGTTTAAAATCCTGGTTCAAGAAGAATTTATCTCTTGCAAAAAGTTAAAGGTTGCCGAAGAGGGCCTGTTGCCATGATGCACGGTTCAAACATGGGTATCCCGCCTTATTGGCTTATCATATTATTGGTTACATGGGGGCTTCGGCTGACAAAGCGGAGTTCTGTCCATTAATCCGGCTATCACGCCACAACAAAGCTTGGGAGCTTCACACCCAAAGGGGCCAAAGAGAGTGTTGCAAAAACCACAACTCAAACATAGGCACCCAATGAGCACAGCTCACAAAGTTACTTGGGGGCTCTTTGTGTAAAGTAACAAAGAGTTTGAAAGGGCCCTTGTAATTGGGTATCGACCCACGGCTTGGAAGCCTGGTGTATTCACCTAAAACCCCGGGTTAACCTGCCTTCATCAAGTAAGCCACTCCTATCCAGGTAATCCTGGCATGACCCGCCGAACGTTTGACAGTTACTCTCATTGAGACCCTGAACTTGTCAAAGTTAAAACGACGATTAGTTACTTGGAGGCCCATCTTAAAAGGCTTTGTCAAATGGTTTAACTCAGTGGCCTGGCAGCCCATGAAAAGCCTCGAATTTGGGCCTGGCAGCCCTTGAAAAGCCTCGACTATACGATTTTATTTGCCTTTGTCATGATTTTTCTCTTTTGATAAATTTTATGTTGAACTGGCGTCTATTGACCTGGCAGGACTATCAGTCATCAAATTAACCCGGTGTTCATTAACCCGGCTCGATTTTCAACTACAAGTTGTTAGTGCATAATCACTTATAATCCGGTGTTTATTGACCCGGCTTCGCTTTGGACTATAAGTCACCAGTATATATTTGGATTGCACCATTGGAATTATGCGCTTATAAATCATTGGGTATATTATTCAAATAGCCAACATGGCTGGATTTTTATTATGGTTATCAATAACCAATATTATGATTAAGGTTTTCAAAGTCGCTTTAGCGCAATGGCTATCATATTATCAATGGATATGATTTATTCTACAATGGAGGGAATAGTCCCGAGTTGCTGCAGGCTTACGACCCGGCACTTGGGGGCTACATTATTTAAGTTGAGATTACATCAAATACACAAGTCTCATGTCGCTGCAAGCATGCACCATGACACTTGGGGGCTAATGCAAAGTCATTGTTTGTTCACCTTATTGAAGACCCGACTCATCACATCATAATGAGCCGGCCCTTGGGAGCTACCAATTGCTCCTGTCAACAATTCAAGGTACAAAGCTTTTTATTCATTATATTGAAGGGTCCACTACTCAGTTGGTAAAGCATAAGGCTCTTAACCTTGTGGACATGGATTCAAGCCCATAATGGGGGTTACATCATATGATGTTATTTTCATTGAAGTATATATCAAGTCCCAGCTCAATATTATCTTACTGAGCCGGCCCTTGGGGGCTACACATCATTGCTCAAATCTACATGATTATATTTACAAAGTCCCTGCTCATTATTGCATAAATGACCCAGCCCTTGGGGGCTACACTGGTTGAGGTTTTTATGAGTATAAGACAATTACAAGTCCCAGGTTGCTGCAAGCATGACAACCCGACACTTGGAGGCCACATAATATGGAGTATTCAGTTTTTACTAAATGACTGGGATGAACAACATGGATTTCTTCTTAAGTGGCAGTATTTATATTGAAGCAAGTCTTAAGCCATCACTTTGTTCTGCTCAAGACTTGGGGGTTACAGGTATTATATTATTATCGAAGAACTATTTTCAAATTCTCTGTTTTGAGCAAATCGGATTGACTTGGCGTCACCAATCATTACGACCCTGTGTCTGCAACCCGGTGTCATCAATAATCTTGAACCGGCATTGGCAACAATCATGACCCGGAATTATCAGTTTTTATAACCCGACAATGGTGGTAATCATAAACCGGCAAGTTTTACATCTTCAAGCCGGCTGGATATCAGTTGAATATTTCAGAGACTAATATTTTTGTCAAGTCAGAGCATTGAAGGCCAATTCAAATGGATTCTTTATTTACAAAATATCTTCTGCAAGCAAATCGATTATGAAACTGGTCTATTGAATTTGATTTTTTAGAAAGAAGAAATGACAAGGATTTAAGGATGATCAAGTGCCGGTTTACAAGAATATTTAAAGCGGAGCACAACCCGACAAATTTGTTCTTGTGTTTATGTTGCAGATCAGTTTAACATGGATAAATCCAAATTAAACTGGGGGCTAATGTCGGGGATATACCCCGCGGCGTAAACCGATCGGAAGTATAACCCGGCCGGACTTGGCGGTTTACTTGAGACCAGGCTAAGACTTGACGATTCACTGGCGACCCGGCGGTTTACGGTTCATTGGTAATCCGGCAGGCGGGTCAGAAGAGCAACAAGACCCGGTGGCCCAACTGGCGGTTCATGAAGGCCGGTTCATACTACGGTGGGCTGGTTTATGAGGAAAGCACAAGGAATGTTTTTCTACAAAGGAAGCAAGACTAGGACTCCACTTGTAATAGAGTAATCCTAATCCTACTAGGACTAGTCATGTAACCCACCCCTTCAACATATATAAGGAGGGGCAGGGCTCCCCAAAGGGGAGAGGAACAAGAAACAATCTCTAGGGCTAGACACAACTAAAGGAGAGCCGGTTTACGACGACTTCCTCGTGATGATAATGAGATCTAGCCTCAAACAGCATGTAGGGTTTCTACCGGATGATGTTTCCCAGGGCCCGAAGTTGTCTAAGCCCTTGTCTTGCGTGTTGATCCGCCCTGCGTCTCTCGTCCCACTCAACCCCTCTCAAGCTACCACATAGATGTGTTGGCCTCGCAACTAAGTCCTGACACTAAGGACATCTGACATGTTAATTCCACGACAGCGCTTGTGCTTGTTGCGACGCGACCTGCCATTGTTGTCCTTGGTATCCGAATTACCAAGGCTCTTGGTCATGTTATTACTACAAGCTAGCCAGCTTTCTTCTCCCGCGCAAAAGCAGGTCATGAGTGTTGTGAGGGCTACCATGGATTTCGGCTTTTCCTGTCCTAGGTGTCGGGCAAGCCATTCGTCTCGGATGTTATGTTTGAAGGCTGCAAGGGCCTCTGCGTCCGGACAGTCGACTATTTGATTTTTCTTGGTTAGGAACCGTGTCCAGAATTGTCTGGCCGATTCCTCTGGCTGCTGAATTATGTGGCTTAGGTCATCGGCGTCTGGTGGCCGCACATAGGTGCCCTGAAAATTGTTGAGGAATGTGGCTTCCAGGTCCTCCCAGCAACCAATTGACTCTGCTGGCAAGCTGTTAAGCCAATGCCGAGCTGGTCCTTTAAGCTTGAGTGGGAGGTATTTGATAGCGTGTAGATCATCATCGCAGGCCATGTGGATATGAAGGAGATAATCCTCGATCCATACCGCAGGATCTGTTGTGTCATCGTATGATTTGATGTTTACGGGCTTAAAACTCTCGAGGATTTGATGATCCATTACTTCATCTGTGAAGCATAGTCGGTGTGCGGCGCCTCTATACTGGGCTATATCATGACGTAGCCCAAGTGAGCTTTGTCTGTTGTGTTCGGCCTGGCCGTATTTGCCATATCCGGCATGACGGTTATCGTCACGTGCCGTGGGGCGCCCACGCGATCCGTAGATCGATCTTGTTTGCCTTACCTTGTCCTCCAATATGTCTCGCAGGTCTGGCGCATTTCCCCGTGCCTTGGTATTTTTTGAGCGACGCCGGGGTGCGGCTTGAGTGGATGGCCGAGAGGCCTCTCTGTCGCGGCCACGAGGTGGCCGGTCGGCCGCGTCGTGCGCTGGTGATGTAGGTTTAGGTGCTTCCTCCTCTAATTGGGGTAGCAGCCTGCGCTTTGGGTAGCTCTTGGAGGGGCGTTCGAGTTCGTACTCTTCGGCCGCAAGGACTTCAGTCCATCTATTGGCTAGCAAGTCTTGGTCAGCTCTAAGCTGCTGCTGTTTTTTCTTGAGGCTGCTCGCCGTGGCCATAAGCCTACATTTGAAACGCTCTTGTTCGATGGGTTCCTCAGGCACGACAAATTCGTCGTCGTCGAGGCTTGCCTCGTCTTCGGAGTGAGGCATGTAATTATCGTCCTCTACCTCTCTGTCTGCCGCTCTCTCACGAGGGCTGGCTTCTCCATCCTCCTGTGCTGAATCCTGCTGGAGGGGTTGTCTTCGGCCCTGTCTGGGGTGTTATTATCTCCCGTGCCGGAATCGCCATTTTTGCTTTGGCGGGATTTAGAGCGGCACCGCTGATGCCGACGCTCAGGCTGCTTCTTGGAGGGGTCATCCTCCTTTGTTCCGTCGCCATTCCCTTCTTTTGGGGTGTCCACCATGTATATGTCGTATGACGAGGTGGCTTTCCAGTGCCCTATAGGTGCTGGTTCTTGGTCGTCTCCCGCATCGGCATCCATACCGTCGATGCCTTCGGAGTCGAAGTCGAGCATGTCGGTTAAATCATCGACAGTGGCTACGAAGTGGGTGGTGGGTGGCCTTTGAATTTCTTTGTTGTCCGCATCCCAACCTTGCTGACCATAGTCCGGCCAGGGCTCTCCTGATAAAGAGAGAGACTTTAGTGAATTCATAATGTCGCTGAAGGGCGAGTGCTGAAAGATGTCCGTGGCGGCGAACTCCATGATCGGCGCCTAATCGGGATCGATCGGCAGGGGCGCGGAAAGTTCGGAGTCCGGAAGGGAGTCCGGCACCTTGGAGTCACTAGCTTCGCAAAGGACAAGGCTGGTGTTCGGCTCGATCGTCGTGGAGATTGCAGCCCCCGAGGCGGTGTCCAGCCACCCGTCCTCGATTGGCGCAGTCGGCTCCGAGCTAAGGGTCGGAGCGGACATTGGGGCGGCCTCCTGGGCACTGTCCGGCGACAGAGCTAGATCATGCCCATCGTGACAGTGCGGCATGCTCGGCTGCGGCTCGAACCCGTTGAAGATCAAGTCTCCGCGGATGTCAGCCGTGTAGTTCAAACTTCCAAACCTGGCCTAATGGCCAGGGGCGTAGCTTTCGATCTGCTCCAGATGGCCAAGCGAATTGGCCCACAGTGCAAAGCCGCCGAATATGAAGATCTATCCGGGGAGAAAAGTCTCACCCTGGACCGCGTCGTTGTTGATGATCGGAGGAGCCATCGGGCCTAAAGGTGATGACACAGAGGAACTCTCAATGAAAGCACCAATGTCGGAGTCAAAACCAGCGGATCTCGGGTAGGGGGTCCCTAACTATGCATCTAGGCGGATGGTAACAGGAGACAAGGGACACGATGTTTTTACCCAGGTTCGGGCCCTCTCGATGGAGGTAAAACCCTACTCCTGCTTGATTAATATTGATGATATGGGTAGTACAAGAGTAGATCTACCACGAGATCAGAGAGGCTAAACCCTAGAAGCTAGCCTATGGTATGATTGTTGTTCGTCCTATGGACTAAAACCCTCCGGTTTATATAGACACCGGAGAGGGCTAGGATTACACAGAGTCAGTTACAATGGGAGGAGATCTTCATATTGTATTGCCAAGCTTGCCTTCCACGCTAAGGAAAGTCCCATCCGGACACGGGACGAAGTCTTCAATCTTGTATCTTCATAGTCTAGGAGTCCGGCCAAAGGTCATAGTCCGGCTATCCGGACACCCCCTAATCCGGGACTCCTGGACACTAGAATGGGTCGGTTCCGTCCTTGTGTTTAGTAGTGACAATTTGAAGGAATGGAATGGTTACATTTTGATGTTTAGTTTGAGAGATGGAATGGAATGAGTTTATTTATCCCATCATGAATTGGAGTGAATTTCGGTCATAAAAAAGGCATTGTGCAGTAGTGTGAGCATCAACGATTGAAAAACACTCTGTAAAAAAATCACAACTGATCTGATTGGATTTCAGTCAAACAAAGGCCACCCAAATAACAAAGTTTGCATCTGATCTAAGTGCTACAAACAAAAACTACAGCTTGCTCGTCCAACCTTGCTCCTCCAGTCCACAAGATCAACAACAGCCACCCAAATACAAAAGTCTGGATCAACAGAGCCACCCAACCGCAGCCATGCTGCTTCATTTCTTTTTCAATCATGTGGCCGACGGGGTGAATTGCACGTTGCTCCTTTGGTTCTTTTTCCCGCACTGAGGTCGTCCAGCTGCTCGAGCTCGAGCTCGGCAGCCATGGTTGCGAGATCGGCTGGCCTTCTAGTCGCACCACGCCACACGCACACATGAGTCTCCTCACGTACACAGAGACACACCTCACCTCGGACTCCTTTCGCAAGATCCTTGGTCGAGGGGGAGATATGAGGGGCAGGAGACACCGGTGAGGCTACACTTTCGACGAGGGGCAGAAGTCAGTGACGTAGCAGGCATGATGCAGGCCGCACCTTCGATGAGACAGACCTCGGCTGCGTGTCCGCCGCAGCCGCACACAAGGGTGTGCCGTCGAGGATGGGGTGCAGCGGAGGAAGCGAAGGGGCTATGGCAGTCGGCCACCGCCACGACCATCGAGGGAGAGGGGAGGGCAGAGGTCGTGGGTGGCTGGGGCGTGGGCTGCGGGGTGGGTGAGTCGAGGAGAAGAGACATGAGCGAGCCGTTCCGCGTGGTCCGGCCGATTTGGAGGAACGCTCAGGTTTGGCATAAACAGGGAAAATGTCGTTCCCTGGAACCGGTGGGTTCCGATTCCTTCGGCAATCTAAAGACCAGAACCGGTACTTGGGACGCCGACCCATGCCGTTCCACTTTGTGACAGAAACCAAACACACCCTCAGCGAATCAAACACAGATGCCCTCTTTTTTTTTGAAAGTTACTTCCGCACTTTATTAAACTAAACTAGGAAGTTCATCTGACACAATACTAAGAATACAGTGTGGAGGAGAAATCTCCCACGAAACCGAAACGCTATTACAAAAATCGAACCGGAAAATCTCATGCGCCACTTTATTTGCCTCCCTCTTCACCCACGTAGCTTTGAACTCCCCCAAGTTTTTGGCCATCCCCTTGATTTCTTCCACCGTGATGCCTACGGATGACAGATTGTGCTCTGGCTCATTCAACATTCTGGCCATGTTCTGGCAGTCGGTCTCCAGATGGAGTTTGGGCACAGCCCGTTGTAGAGCTAGAGCCACCACCCTCTTGCACGCTTGCAGTTCGGCTACTTCTGCCGATGTGATCCCAGGTAGACATACCGCATCGGCACCTTGGAAAGCTCCAACTTCATCTCTGAACACCACTCCACATCCTCCTCCTTGCCCCGATCGAGACATAGCACCATCGACATTGGCCTTTAACCAGCCCGACGCTGGTGGTTCCCAGCTTGCCCGCTAAGTAGGTGAGCTCGATCGATGTGCCCTCCCCCTAACCTTCTTCCACTCCTCCATGAGCACTGCAACTCTCTTTGCTACCAAGTTGGCCTCCTCAATTATTTCCCCTTCCCTAGTATCATTCCTAGCCAGCCATATAGCATATAACCTCTGCACGATCGCTGCTTTGTCGTCCTCTGAAGTGTCTGACAGCCATTGTAGCAACCATGACGCGACTGAACTCTGAGTGCACATAGAGCGAGGTGGGATTGCCACCCTCACACCCAATACCGAGCTTAGTTCCTTCCAAAACAACATGGAATGATAGCACTCCCAAAATCTATGATACGCTGTTTCTTCACATCCACACACTGGGCAAAAAATGTCGGCCTTGATCTTTCTTTGCAGAAGTTCTGAACCCACCGCCAAGCCGTTCTTGATCAGCCGCCACACATGAATTAACGCCTTCCCCGACACATTTGTACCCCATAATGCCAGCCAACAACGATGGTTCACCGCATTAGAGGACGTGCTCGGTTGTCCAGTAACTCGCCCTCTTCTTCTTCATGCATAAGTGATAGGCTGACTTAACTGGAAAAAATCCCATTCTTCGTAAAATTCCAGGCTAGTATGTCATCAGTACCCATTCCTCCCACACAAATCTGCATTATATCCTGAACACCCCCCTCTGTAAACATTGCTTCTAGCTTGTGTTGATCCCACCCTGAAGCAACATCATTTAGCAAGTCACTCACCCTCGTCATCCCAGGCACATACACCTGGCCCAGTGGCCTTAGGCTCTCCTTCCGAGGGATCCAACTATCATGATCGATCCGGATTGAAGACCCATCTCACACCCGCCATATCAGACCATCCAAAAGCAAGTTCCTGCCATGCAAAATACTCCTGAAAGTATATGACGCACCGGCGGGGCTGTTGGAAATATGCCCTAGAGGCAATAATAAAATGGTTATTATTGTATTTCCTTGTTCATGATAATTGTGTATTGTTCATGCTATAATTGTATTGACCGGAAACCGCAATTCATGTGTGAATACATAGACCACAACATGTCCCTAGTGAGCCTCTAGTTGACTAGCTCATTGATCAACAGATGGTCATGGTTTCCTAACCATGGACATTGGATGTCATTGATAACGGGATCACATCATTAGGAGAATGATGTGATGGACAAGACCCAATCCTAAGCCTAGCACAAGATCGTGTAGTTCGTATGCTAAAGCTTTTCTAAATGTCAAGTATCTTTTCCTTAGACCATGAGATTGTGCAACTCCCGGATACCGTAGGAATGCTTCGGGTGTACCAAATGTCACAATGTAACTGGGTGGCTATAAAGGTGCACTACGGGTATCTCTGAAAGTGTCTGTTGGGTTGGCACGAATCGAGACTGGGATTTGTCACTCCGTGTGACGGAGAGGTATCTCTCGGCCCACTCGGTAGGACATCATCATAATGTGCACAATGTGATCAAGGATTTGATCACAGGATGATGTGTTACGGAACGAGTAAAGAGACTTGCCGGTAACGAGATTGAACAAGGTATCGACTTACCGACGATCGAATCTCGGGCAAGTACTATACCGGTAGACAAAGGGAATTGTATACGGGATTGATTGAATCCTTGACATCGTGGTTCATCCGATGAGATCATCGTGGAACATGTGGGAGCCAACATGGGTATCTAGATCCCGCTGTTGGTTATTGGCCGAAGAGTTGTCTCGGTCATGTCTGCATGGTTCCCGAACCCGTAGGGTCTACACACTTAAGGTTCGATGACGCTAGGGTTATAGGGAAGGTATGTACGCAGTTACCGAATGTTGTTCGGAGTCCCGGAGGAGATCCCGGACGTCACGAGGAGTCCCGGAATGGTCCGGAGGTGAAGATTGATATATTGGACGAAGGGTTTTGGAGTCCAGAAGTGTTCCGGAGGTACTGGGTGATGACTAGCATGACCGAAAGGTGTTTCGGGAGCCCCGACAAGTGTTGGGGCGGGCTTCATGGGCCAAGGGGAGGGGGCAAACCAGCCCACTAAGGGGCTGTGCGCCCCCCTCACCTATTCCCACGTGACCAGGGGGTTTGGGGCGCCCCATCTAGGGTTCCCACCTCCTGGCTTGGGGGCCAAGTCACCCAAAGGGGAGATCCCATCTGCCCTGGCCGCCCCCCCCCCTAGGGCGCCTCCCCCTCTCCCTTCCCCCTATATATAGTGGAGGTTTTGGAGCTACCCAACACATGAGTCTCTCTCTCCCAAGGCACAGCCCTACCTCTCTCCCTCCTCATCTCTCGTAGTGCTTGGCGAAGCCCTGCTGGAGTACTGCGCTCCTCCACCATCACCACGCCGTCGTGCTGCTGCTGGACGGAGTCTTCCCCAATGTCGGTGTCAAAACCCGCAGATCTCAGGTAGGGGGTCCTGAACTGTGCGTCTAGGCGGATGGTAACAGGAGACAAGGGACACGATGTTTTTACCCAGGTTCGGGCCCTCTCGATGGAGGTAAAACCCTACTCCTGCTTGATTAATATTGATGATATGGGTAGTACAAGAGTTGACCTACCACGAGATCAGAGAGGCTAAACCCTAGAAGCTAGCCTATGGTATGATTGTTGTTCATCCTACGGACTAAAACTCTCCGGTTTATATAGACATCGGAGAGGGCTAGGGTTACATAGAGTCGGTTACAATGGGAGGAGATCTTCATATCGAATCGCCAAGCTTGCCTTCCACGCCAAGGAAATTCCTATCCGGACACGGGACGAAGTCTTCAATCTTGTATCTTCATAGTCCGGGAGTCCGGCCAAAGGTCATAGTCCGGCCATCCGGACACCCCCTAATCCAGGACTCCCTCAGTAGCCCCCAAACCAGGCTTCAATGACGATGAGTCCGGCGCGCAAGTTTGTCTTCGGCACTGCAAGGCGGGTTCTTCTCCAAATTCCATGTACCTGTTGAATAGTGTCCGGCTTCTAGTGCATGCTGCACTCCTCAGCTTATGTGCCCAATAATGACCATCTTCCACGTGTCAAACGAATGCGAAAAGCCAGGGAGTTTTTTCATTTACCCCCCTAGCCGCATGAATGAGCCGCCCATAAAAGAGACGGGGATTTAGATCCGTCCCGCATAGCGAGCTAGTAGTTCTCCAATCCAAGGGGCTCCTCCCCCCAGCATATATGGTCCCAGTTCGAGCCGGGATTGCCACCTATAGCGCCGGAGAGCAGGCGGAGAGCGTCCCCAATCCCTCCCAAGGAGAGCGGGTATGCCTAGTCCCTTATTTAATAAGAGGACTCGGATTTCCAATTCATCCGTTTCTCCAAGGGCTACTGGAGTTTTACGGCCTCCAGCTACACAACCTCACGCCTGCCTCCATACTTCATATTGCAGGCTTCGTGGCCCTCTACGAGCTGTTTTTGGGCATCGAGGCACATTTCGCATTGTGGAAGAAGTTGTTCTGCCTTGTGCCCCGCTCTCAGAAGGGGTCGATTTATCAAGTGGGCGGAGCCGAACTATGGCGCATCGCTAGGACCGGATATCTATCCGGAACCCCAAAGAAGGCGTCCGAGGATTGGCCTTCAGAATGGTTTTATATAGACGATGTCCCCCTGCCGGACCCTGTACGGATCGGCCTCCCTGAGTTCAATAACGCTCCGTTGAAGAAACGCCTGAGCTGGCGCCCACGGAACCCTCAGAGGGAAACTGGCAGGGACGTCCTTTACCTGATGAGCCGGATAAGGTTGTTGGCTCATTCCGGACTAACCATGATCGAGGACATGGCCACATGCATTATGCGGGGGGTGCAGCCGCTTCAGTACAGAGGCCACCCCATGTGGGATTTCAACGGGGAGGATGACGCCACCCGGTGCGGTCGCAAGGGGCCGGATTCGGCTGCCACTCTAACGAAGATCTTATCCGCTTTGTACAAGGGAGAAGAAGAGGAATTCCTCCGTGTCAACCCACGGGGCGGATTCTCCATGTACAGTCCTCCAAGCCGGGTGAGCGAACACTTTCACTTGCCTACCCGTTTTCAAATTCCCATAATTGAGTACTTAGTCTAGCAATTTAACGCAGGAGCTGCGCCAGACTATGAAGGAGATAAATAGCCCTCCTCCACAACCCGAGGACCCGGAACGGTCCCTCGACCCAGACTCCCAAGAGGACCCGGACTTATGTGTGGAGCTAATTGATGGGGTGTTTCATCAATTGAGTAAGGACAACACCTTAGTGGCCATTACGGCCGATTATCCCGGACTACTTCCAGCCTCAAAGGTAACCGAGACCGAAGTCCCAGTACTTTCAAGAGGATCCATCCATGCTTATTTTGATTGCCGTAAACCAATAGTGTTTCATTTTGCAGGGAAAATCCTTGAGGCGGAGGGCCGAGCCCACGGTGGGTAGCCAACAAGGGCCATTGAGGCCAGGCGGGCTAAAAAGAAGTGCGGACCGGATGGAGACGCCGATGCAACGGTACGGCGTGCAATTTTAACGCCTAGGGTTTATGCCCTCAAGGCATACTAACGCTCATGCTCTCCTCAGGAAGAAGAGCGCCCGCCGGACTATATCCACCGGCCAGGCTTCAAGGCTGGGTCTGGAAGCGGAGGCGAACACGGGGCGCGCATCGGACGTTCCTCCACAAAGGACGCGGACGGGCTATCTGCCACCAATTCAGAGGTGGAGAGTGCCATGAACCACAGGCGTCGCCGGACTGTTTTTCGCGACGCATGTTTTTCCCAAGAGGTGTTGGACGCCTTTAATACGGGAGATGCGTACCTCCATGCCGCTCAAAATGGTCTAGCCAGAGCCACAGAGCAGTATGTGAAAGACATACGGGTGAGTAAATCTGATGGTTACATATGTCAGTAGCCCCCGAGACTTGAAACAGTTAAGATAACTGATTTAAGGATCATATGTTATGCAGGAACTTACAAAAAAGAATACGCAACTGTCCCAGGAGCTGGAAGAGTGCAAGGCCCAACTTGAGGCCGCACTAGCCGCTATAGAGAATGCCAAAGGGACCCCCGCAGGTAATATATGCTGTGAAAGATAGGTCTGTTGTGAAGTGCGGCATGTGTGCAATACTGACAATAACAGTGCAGATGAGGCCGGAGTGAATCCGGACAAGCAACAACTCTTGCACCAGTTAAAGGCCGGTGAGAGCGTGTTGACGAGGGTGAGGCAAGAGAAGAACAAGCTTCAAGACGCCAATACCCAGCTGGGCGAGGAACTAAAGGGTGTTCGTGCCCAGCTATCTGATTCCGTAAAGGAGAATCGGCGACTTCGACGCAGCATTTTTAGTAAGTGCTTAAACGAATCTTCGAAAAAGAGTTCGGCGAGGAAGTCGATTGACAAAGCTATGTCTGCAGATATGCTGATAGGTCGGCCTGCGGAGGAAATGCCCGGTTCTGCGGGGGACCTTCTTCCCGAGCTATTGCAAATGCACGAACGAGTTCGGCAGGCGATGCAAGGCGTCGTCCAGGCTTTGTGGCCATCCCTCTCCATGCCCGAAGGCCTTGGGGAGCTTGCAGAGAAGTTAAAGGCAGTGCGGCAGTGCTTCCGATTATGGAAGATATCGGCCTGCCGTCAAGGCGCCAGGGAGGCCTGGGCCATGGTGAAGACGCGGTACACGAAGGCTAACCCAAACCACATGGCCGAGGTCAGCCCTGTGGGGCCCAACGGGAAGGAGATCCCTGTCAGTTTAGTGTACGGCCAGGTAGAGCTGGCCGCCAAGTATTCCCAATAGGACTGTAAATTAGACAGCCTGTTGGATGGTATTGAAGAAGAATATACCCAGTCAAATTGACTATGTAATTTAAAATGACATGTAAAATGCCTTCTAGCCGGATTGTAGATCGTTTGTCATTGCGGACCTTTTCGCTTCAACCTCTGGACCTGATAGTCCGGAGTGTGTCCGAATACCCTCTCGGTTATGTAAGAACCGGGGCATGCATGGAGACCAGGCGTAGGGGTCATAAGTGCTTTAGCAGACAAGTGCCCAACTAGTTATGTTATATTACATGGTTAGTAAGAAACATCTTCCAGGGAGAATAGTTCCGTTAGGGGTTCCTTTCCCTGGGAGGCATGCCCTAAAGTGCATGTCTGGACTGCGAAAAAAAAGCAGAAAAGCATCTGGGGGCAGATAAATAAACAAGTGAAAAATCATCTTTTAGTTCACCGACCGAATATTCCCTTAAGAACGCTAGCTTTCGGCTTCACCCAGTCTGAGGTACACATCCGGCTGACCCGGCAGTAACAATCACAGAGGTGCTCCCTTTACCACCTAGCCGAACAAACGGGAACGTAGGGGTAAGCACAGGAGCCAGGCAACCCAGCTTGGCCAAAACTTAAGTCATATCGATGCATATAATGGTGCATAAAAGGTTCATGCGGAAGTGTCACACATGTTTTGGGCATGAGGCCCGTGTATATAAGCTTCTGATAAAGAAGCCCCCAGGTATAATGAGCGCGGGTGGCGCGCCAATTATGTGCGAACAACGCGCAAGCAAGCCCCTAAAGACTTGGGAAAAAAGGGAGGGGGGAGGAGAGAAATACCAGGCAGCTAATTTGTAATAAAAAAAGGTGACAGAGGAAGGAGACGAACACAGAGTCTGGTGCTAGGCGTAGAATCTTCGTAGGCGTGCTGCGTTCCATGGGTTCGGCTCGAGTCGGTTGTCCGATGCGTTTCGCAGACGGTACGCTCCACCAGTCCGGACTTGGTCGATTATGAAGGGACCCTCCCATTTGGGCTTGAGTTTGTCCTTTTTCTTGTCCGGCAGGCGTAGAACTAGTTTGCCAACATTGTAAGTTTTGGCCCGTACTTCTCTGCTTTGATATCTTCGAGCCTGCTGTTGATAGAATGCGGAACGGGCTTTTGCCACGTCGTGCTCCTCCTCCAATGCGTCCAAGTTGTCCTGCCGATCAAGCTCGGCTTATCTTTCTTCGTACATGCGCACGCGAGGTGAGTCATGAATTATGTAGCAGGGCAGGATTGCCTCTGCGCCGTATACCATAAAAATGGTGTAAATCCGATAGTGCGATTCGGCGTGGTCCATAGCCCCCAGAGTACGGAGTCGAGCTCCTCTACCCAGTGCATGTTAGATTCCTTGAGGGATCACACTAATCTGGGTTTGATGTCGCTCATGATTAGACCGTTGGCTCGCTTGACTTGACCGTTAGTTTGTGGGTGATAGACTGAAGTGTAGTCGAGATTAATGCCCATGTTTTTGCACCAGAGTTTAACTTCATCGGTCGTAAAGTTTGTGCCGTTGTCAGTAATGATGCTATGGGGGACGCTGTAATGGTGTACAACCCCGGATATGAAGTCTATCACCGGTCCGGATTCGGCCATCTTAACAGGCTTGGCCTCTATCCATTTGGTGAATTTGTCCACCATGACCAGTAGATATTTTTGCTTGTGAGTTCCTCCTTTAAGGGGTCCAACTATGTCAATCCCCTAGACTGCAAAAGGCCAGGTAATGGGTATGGTTTGGAGGGCGGTAGGCGGCATGTGGCTTTGATTAGCGAATAATTGGCAACCGACGCATCGCTGGACTAGGTCCTGAGCGTCTGCCCGGGCCGTCGGCCAATAAAATCCGGTACGAAAGGCCTTGCTCACAAGGGCTCGGGCTCCGGCGTGGTGCCCGCCGAGTCCGGCGTGAATTTCAGCCAGGAGGTTCCGCCCTTCCTCTTCGGAGATACACCTTTAAAGGACTCCGGTGGTGCTTTTCTTATAAAGCTCTCCTTCGTGGACTTTATAGGCTTTAGATCGCCGCACTATGCAGCGTGCCTCATTTTGGTCCTCGGGAAGTTCCTGCCTAGTTAAGTAGGCTAAGAATGGTTCTGTCCATGGGGCAATTACTGCCATTATTACGTGGGCTGAGGGTGTGACTTCATTGACGGAGTCTTCCATTGTGTCAGGGTGTTCGGGGTCAGGTGATGCGGCCAGGTCCGGATTATTATTTCCGGATTCCCCTTCCCATTGTACAGATGGCTTGAATAGCCTTTCCAGGAAAATGTTGGGGGAGACTGCATCGTGCTTTGCGCCGATGCGTGCCAGGACGTCTGCTGCCTGATTATTTTCCCGGGCTACATGGTGGAATTCCAGCCCTTCGAACCGAGCTGACATATTTAGGACGGCGTTGCGATAAGCTGCCATTTTCGGATCTTTGGCATCAAAGTCTCTGTTTATTTGGGATATCGCGAGGTTCGAATCCCCACGCACCTCTAGGCATTGAACGCTCATGAAGACTGCCATCCGAAGGCCATGTAGAAGGGCCTCGTATTCGGCTGCATTGTTGGAGTCCGTATACATTATCTGGAGTACGTATTGGATTGTGTCTCCTGTTGGGGACGTCAGGACGACACCAGCCCCCAGACCCGCCAGCATTTTGGAGCCGTCGAAGTGCATGGTCCAGTTGGAATATGTGCCGTACTCTTTAGGGAGTTCGGCTTCAGTCCATTCAGCGACAAAGTCGGCCAAGGCTTGCAACTTGATGGCTCGCTGTGGCTTATATGTTATGTCGAACGGGAGGAGCTCAATGGCCCATTTGGCAATCCGGCCCGTTGCGTCGCGGTTGTTTATGATATCGTTAAGAGGTACTTCGGAGGCTACTATTATCGAACACTCTTGAAAGTAGTGTCGTAGCTTCCGGGGTGCCATGAACACTGTGTATGCTATCTTTTGGTAATGCGGGTACCGGGACTTGCATGGAGTGAGGACAGTGGACACGTAGTACACTGGTTTCTGGACAGGGAATTTGTGTCCGTCCGTTTCTCGTTCGACGACGAGGACTACGCTTACAACTTGGTGAGTTGCCACGATGTATAACAACATTGGTTCGCCGATGTTAGGCGCGGCCAGGACAAGGTTTGTTGCCAGTATGGCTTTTATTTCTTCGAGTCCGGCCGTGGCGGCATCCGTCCACTCGAAGTGTTCGGTGCGCCGGAGGAGGCGGTAAAGGGGTAATGCCTTTTCCCCCAGGCGGGGGATGAAGCGGCTTAGAGCCGCCACGCATCCAGTCAATTTTTGTATTTGCTTGAGATCTTTTGGAATATCCAATTGTGACAGAGCTCGGATCTTGGCTGGGTTTGCTTCAATTCCTCTACCGGATACGATGAAGCCCGAGAGCTTTCCGGCTGGTACGCCGAAAATGCATTTTTCTGGGTTAAGCCTAATGTCATATGTCTGGAGTTATCGAACGTGAGCCTCAAGTCGTCTATTAGAGTTTCGACGTGCTTGGTTTTGATGACCACGTCATCCACGTACGCTTCAACCATTTTGCCGATCTGGTTGGCCAGACATGTCTGAATCATGCGCTGATATGTTGCGCCGGCGTTTTTGAGCCCGAAGGGCATTGTGTTGAAGCAGACTGGGCCATATGGGGTGATGAATGCCGTTGCGGCTTGGTCTGACTCTGCTATCTTGATTTGGTGGTAGCCAGAGTATGCATCGAGGAAACACAATGAATCGTGTCCTGCAGTGGCGTCGATGATTTGATCAATGCGGGGGAGGGAGAAGGGATCCTTTGGACAGGCCTTATTTAGGTCTTTGAAATCGACGCATAGGCGCCAGGATTTGTCCTTCTTTGGTACCATTACCAGGTTTGCTAGCCAGTCCGGATGTTTTATATCTCTGATGAATCCGGCTTCCAGTAGTTTGGCTAGCTCCTCTCCCATGGCTTGTCTCTTAGGTTCGGAGAAACGCCGAAGAGCCTGCTTAACAGGCTTGAATCCTTTTAGGATGTTCAAGCTGTGCTTGGCCAGCCTGCGTGGGATTCCTAGCATGTCTGAAGGGTGCCAGGCAAAAATGTCCCAATTTTCGCATAGGAATTCTCTTAGTGCGGCGTCTACATCAGGGCTTAGTTGTGCCCCGATGGAGGCCGTTTTTGTAGTGTCCGTTGGATGGACTTGGAACTTGACTATTTCGTCTGCCGGCTTGAAGGAGGTGGACTTGGATCTTTTGTCGAGTATCACGTCGTCCCTGTCGACCGTGGAGCGCAACACAGTTAGTTCCTCGGCCGCTAGGGCTTCAGATAATGCCTTGAGGGCCAGTGCGGCTGTCTTATTTTTGGGCGGAGCGCTGTGTCCGGATCACTAGCAAGAGTGATGATTCCGTTGGGTCCGGGCATTTTGAGCTTCATGTACCCGTAATGGGGTATAGCTTGAAAAATTGTGAATGCTTCTCGCCCTAACAGAGCGTGGTATCCGCTGCTGAACGGGGCCACTTGAAATGTGACCTCCTCGGATCTGTAATTATCCGACGTGCCGAACACCACATCTAGTGTGATTTTTCCTTAACAGCACGCTTCCCGACTGGGGATTATTCCTCTAAAGGTTGTGTTGCTTCGCTCAATGCGGCTCCAGTCTATTTCCATTTTTCGCAGGGTTTCCTCATAGATGAGGTTCAATCCGCTGCCACCGTCCATGAGTACCTTTGTAAGTCGGAAGCCGTCCACTATCGGACTGAGGACCAGTGCGGCTAGTGCTCGGGTTGTCCGGAATTTAGGTTCGTCACTGGCATTAAAGGTACTCCATGGGTTTATTGTCACTACTTGGTAGACTTCGGTAAGGCTGCAGAGCGTTCGTTTCCTTGCATTGTTTGATGCGAAAGTCTCGAAGACTATTGACACCGTACTGGCGTTTCTTGGGTGGTTCTCTGCAGATTCTGGAGTTAGAAGCTCCTCGCCACTTCTGGCCACCTGCCGGAGTATCCAACATGCTCTAAGGCTATGAGTTGGTGTGACGCCCTCTGTACTATGAATTTTACAGGGTCCATTGAGCCATCCCTCCAGTACGGTTCCATACCCTATAGAGGGTTTTTGTTTTTTGCTGTTTGGCCCAGGTGCCTGGCGATAATGCACCCTTTTGTTTCGGACTGGGATTGTATTCAGGGTCGGATTGTCCTAGAATTTTGTTTCGGTTTTCCGAACGCTTTCTGTCGCACAGTACTTTCATACTATGGATGTCAAGTCGGCGAAGCGTGTAATTTCGCGGCGGCTTATGGCGTTGAGGATTCTGATGTCCGTGCAGTTGTTGCAGAAGAATGAAATTGCGTCCCTCTTGTGGCAGTCCTTTATCCTGTTCATAACCAGGAGGAATCTGGCCCAGTAATGGTGTATTGTTTCCTTGGGCTCTTGCCGAATTTGGGATAGATCCCTTATATTTGGGTGGGCGGGTGGATTTAAATCCGGAACCTCGCCCGATCTAAGACTCAGGGGCCAAGAAATTTCCAAACTCGGAAGCTTGTTTTCTTGGACGTTATCCGATGAATCAGGCCCCCTGCCTGGCTTTAGGTTCGGGGCTTGGGTGACGTCCTTCCCTCCGCGGATGTCTGGCTTGGGGGGATCAGGAATCCAGACACATCTGGTCCTTAGGATGGGTGAAGATTCGCCGCATTGTTCCTCCACCACTTCAACGTGGTGGGTGACCTGGGGAGAGTCAATCTCTCTCTCGGATCGGGTTTAAGCCCAATCTGGCCGTAATCTGTAGCGACTCCCAGGGCGGCGATGCGATCCAAGAGCTTGTTTAAGGAAGAGAGCTCCATCGGATCTAACTGCTCGGCAAGTTTCGAGCTAATGTGGAGATTGCTTTCGATGACCCGAGAGGTCATCGTCGGCGCGGCGGCCAAATAGGC
This sequence comes from Triticum dicoccoides, assembly GCF_002162155.2. Taxonomy (NCBI): domain Eukaryota; kingdom Viridiplantae; phylum Streptophyta; class Magnoliopsida; order Poales; family Poaceae; genus Triticum; species Triticum dicoccoides. Next base: position 173,156,283 of record NC_041393.1, on the reverse strand, counting down.
AGTCATTAAAAAACTGCCTAGCCGGAGAGTTTGGCCGACAGCCAAAGCTCTTTTAGCAACAGCGCCGTCTTTAAAGACGGGGTGCGGCATCCTTCTTGTCGGTGACGACATAGAGGAACTCTCAATGAAAGCACCAATGTCGGTGTCAAAACCGGCAGATCTCGGGTAGGGGGTCCCGAACTGTGCGTCTAGGCGGATGGTAACAGGAGACAAGGGACACGATGTTTTTACCCAGGTTCAGGCCCTCTCGATGGAGGTAAAACCCTACTCCTGCTTGATTAATATTGATGATATGGGTAGTACAAGAGTTGATCTACCACGAGATCAGAGAGGCTAAACCCTAGAAGCTAGCCTATGGTATGATTGTTGTTCGTCCTACGGACTAAAACTCTTCGGTTTATATAGACACCAGAGAGGGCTAGGGTTACACAGAGTCGGTTACAATGGGAGGAGATCTTCATATCGAATCGCCAAGCTTGCCTTCCACGCCAAGGAAAGTCCTATCTGGACACGGGACGAAGTCTTCAATCTTGTATCTTCATAGTCCGGGAGTCCGGCCAAAGGTCATAGTCCGGCCATCCGGACACCCCCTAATCCAGGACTCCCTCACCCAACCTCTCCCTCTCTCCTTGCTGGATCAAGGCATGGGAGACGTCACCGGGCTGCACGTGTGTTGAACGCGGAGGCGCCGTTGTTCGGCGCTTAGATCGGAATCAACCGCGATCTGAATCGCTATGAGTACGACTCCTTCATCCGCGTTCTTGTAACGCTTCCGCTTAGCGATCTACAAGGGTATGTAGATGCACTCCCCTCTCTCTCGTTGCTAGTCTCTCCATAGATAGATCTTGGTGACTCGTAGGAAATTTTTGAATTTCTGCTACGTTCCCCAACAGTGGCATCATGAGCTAGGTCTATTGCGTAGATTCTATGCACGAGTAGAACACAAGTTGTTGTGGGCGTTGATTTTGTTCAATATGCTTACCGTTACTAGTCCTATCTTGTTTCGACGGTATTGTGGGATGAAGCGGCTCGGACCGACCTTACACGTACACTTACGTGAGACAGGTTCCACCGACTGACATGCATTTGTTGCATAAGGTGGCTAGCGGGTGCCAGTCTCTCCCACTTTAGTCAGATCGGATTCGATGAAAAGGGTCCTTATGAAGGGTAAATAGCAATTGGCATATCACGTTGTGGCTTTTGCGTAGGTAAGAAACGTTCTTGCTAGAAACCCATAGCAGCCACGTAAAACATGCAAACAACAATTAGAAGACATCTAACTTGTTTTTGCAGGGTATGCTATGTGATGTGATATGGCCAAAAGAATGTGATGAATGATATGTGATGTATGAGATTGATCATGTTCTTGTAATAGGAATCACGACTTGCATGTCGATGAGTATGACAACCGGCAGGAGCCATAGGAGTTGTCTTTATTTATTGTATGACCTGCGTGTCACTGAATAACGCCATGTAATTACTTTACTTCATTGCTAAACCGTTAGCCATAGTAGTAGAAGTAATAGTTGGCGAGACAACTTCATGGAGACACGATGATGGAGATCACGGTGTCATGCCGGTGATGATGATGATCATGGAGCCCCGAAGATGGAGATCAGAAGGAGCAAAATGATATTGGCCATATCATGTCACCTTTTGATTGCATGTGATGTTTATCATGTTTATGCATCTTATTTGCTTAGAACGACGGTAGTAAATAAGATGATCCCTCATAATAATTTCAAGAAAGTGTTCCCCTAACCGTGCACCATTGTGAAAGTTCATTGTTTCGAAGCACCACGTGATGATCGGGTGTGATAGATTCTAACGTTCACATACAACGGGTGTAAGCCAGATTTACACATGCGAAACACTTAGCTTGACTTGACGAGCCTAGCATGTACAGACATGGCCTCGGAACACAAGAGACCGAAAGGTCGAGCATGAGTCGTATAGTAGATATGATCAACATGAAGATGTTCACCGATGATGACTAGTCCGTCTCACGTGATGATCGGACACGACCTAGTTGACTCGGATCATGTATCACTTAGATGACTAGAGGGATGTCTATCTGAGTGGGAGTTCATAAGATGAACTTAATTATCCTGAACATAGTCAAAAGGTTTTTGCAAATTATGTTGTAGCTCGCACTTTAGTTCTACTATTTTAGATATGTTCCTAGAGAAAATTTAGTTGAACGTTGATAGTAGCAATTATGCGGACTGGGTCCGTAAACTGAGGATTGTCCTCATTGCTGCGTAGAAGGCTTATGTCCTTAATGCACCGCTCGGTGTACTGAACCTCGAACGTCGTCTGTGGATGTTGCGAACATCTGACATACACATTTTTATAACAACGTGATAGTTCAATAATGTTAAACGGTTTAGAATTGAGGCACCGAAGACGGTTTTGAAATGTCGCGAAACATATGAGATGTTTCGAGGGCTGAAATTGGGATTTCAGGCTCGTGCCCACGTCAAGAGGTATAAGACCTCCGACGAGTTTCTTAGCCTGCAAACTAAGGAAGAAAAGCTCAATCATTGAGCTTGTGCTTAGATTGTCTGAGTACAACAATCACTTGAATCAAGTGGGAGTTAATCTTCCGGATGAGATAGTGATGTTTCTCCAAAGTCATTGCCACCAAGTTTCTAGAGCTTCGTGATGAACTATAACATATCAGGGATAGATATGATGATCGTTGAAATATTCGCGATGTTTGACACCGTGAAAGTAGAAATCAAGAAGGAGCATCAATTGTTGATGGTTAGTGAAACCACTAGTTTCAAGAAGGGCAAGGGCAAGAAGGGATACTTCATGAAACGGCAAATCAGTTGCTGCTCTAGTGAAGAAACCCAGGGTTGAACCCAAACCCGAGACTAAGTGCTTCTGTAATGAGGGAACGGTCACTGAAGCAGAATTATCCTAGATACTTGGTAGATGAGAAGGCTGGCAAGGTTGACAGAAGTATATTGGATATACATTGTATTAATGTGTAGTTTACTAGTACTCCTAGTAGCACCAGGGTATTAAGATACTGGTTCGGTTGCTAAGTGTTAGTAACTCGAAATAAAAGAGCTACGGAATAAACGGATACTAGCTAAAGGGGAGATGACGATGTGTGTTGGAAGTGTTTCCAAGGTTGATGTGATCAAGCATCGCCTGCTCCCTCTACCATCGAGATTGGTGTTAAACCTAAATAATTGTTATTTGGTGTTTGCATTGAGCATAGACATGATTGGATTATGTCTATCGCAATATGGTTATTCATTTAAGGAGAATAATAGTTACTCTATTTATTTGAATAATACCTTCAATGGTCTTGCACCTAAAAGAATGGTTTATTGAATCTCGATCGTAGTGATACACATGTTCATGCCAAAAGATATAAGATAGTAATGATAGTACCACCTACTTGTGGCACTGCCATGTAAGTCATATTGGTATAAAACGCATAAGGAAGCTCCATGTTGATGGATCTTTGGACTCGCTCGTTTTTGAAAAGTTTGAGACATGCGAACCATGTCTATTGGTATGTACGCATGAAGAAACTCCATGCAGATGGATCGTTTGGACTCACTTGATTTTGAATCACTTGAGTCATGCAAATCATACCACATGGGCAAGATGACTGAAAGGCCTCGTTTTCAGTGAAATGGAACAAGAAAGCAACTTGTTGGAAGTAATACATTTTGATGTGTGCAGTCCAATGAATGCTGAGGCACGCAGTGGATATTGTTATGTTCTTACAGGTGATTTGAGTAGATGCTAGTATATTTACTTGATGAAACACAAGTCTGAATTATTGAAAGGTTCAAGTAATTTCAGAGTGAAGTTGAAGATCATCGTGACAAAAGGATAAAATGTCTATGATATGATCATAGAGATGAATATCTGAGTTACGAGTTTGGTACACAATTAAGACCTTGTGGAAATTGTTTCACAACTAATACCGCCTGGAACACCATAGTGTGATGGTGTGTCCGAACATCGTAGCTGCACCCTATTGGATATGCTGCATACCATGATGTCTCTTATCGAATTACCACTATCGCTTATGGGTTAAGCATTAGAGAGAACTGCATTCACTTTAAATAGGGCACCACGTAATTCCTTGAGATGACATCGTATGAGCTATGGTTTAGAGAAACCTAAGCTATCGTTTCTTGAAAGTTTGGGGCTGCGACGCTTATGTGAAAAAGTTTCATCCTGATAAGCTCGAACCCAAAGCGGATAAATACATCTTCATAGGACAACCAAAACAGTTGGGTATACCTCCTATTTCAGATCCAGAAGCAAAAGTGATTGTTTCTAGAAACGGGCCCTTTCTCGAGGAAAGGTTTCTCTTGAAAGAATCGAGTGGGAGGATGGTGGAGACTTGATGAGGTTATTGAACCATCACTTCAACCAGTGTGTGGAAGGGCACATGAAGTTGTTCCTGTGGCACCTACACCAATTGAAGTGGAAGCTGATGATAGTGATCATGAAACTTCGGATCAAGTCACTACCAAACCTCATAGGTCGACAAGGATGCGTACTACTTCAGAGTGGTACGGTAATCCTGTCTTGGAAGTCATGTTGCTAGACAACAATGAACCTACGAGCTATGGAGAAGCGATGGTGGGACCGGATTCCGACAAATGGCTAGAGGCCATAAAATCCGAGGGAGGATCCATGTATGAAAACAAAGTGTGGACTTTGGAAGAACTACTTCATGGTCGTAAGGCTGTTGGGTACAGATAGATTTTAAAAGAAAGATGGAAAATGATGGTAATTGTCACCATTAAGAAAGCTCGACTTGTCACTAAGATGTTTTCCGACAAGTTCAAGGAGTTGACTACGATGGGACTTTCTCACTCGAAGCGATGCTAAGAGTCTGTTGGAATTATATTAGCAGTTACTGCATTATTTATGAAATCTTGCAGATAGGATGTCAAAACATTGTTTCCTCAACGATTTTTTGAGGAAAGGTTGTATGTGATACAACCAGAAAGTTTTATCAATCCTAAAAGATGCTAACAAGTATGCAAAACTCCAGCAATCCTTATAAGGACTGGAGTAAGCATCTTGGAGTTGGAATATACACTTTGATGAGATGATCAAATATTTTGGGTTTATACAAAGTTTATGAGAAACTTGTATTTCCAAAGAAGTGAGTGGGAGCACTATAGCATTTCTGATGAGTATATGTTGTTGACATATTGCTGATCGGAAATGATGTAGAATTTCTGGAAAGCATATAGGGTTATTTGAAAAGTGTTTTTCAATGGAAAGCCTGGATTAAGCTACTTGAACATTGAGCATCAAGATCTATAAGGATAGATCAAAACGCTTAATAGTACTTTCAAATGAATACATACCGTGACAAGATTTTGAAGGAGTTCAAAATAGATCAGCAAAGAAGGAGTTCTTGGCTGTGTTATATGGTGTGAGTATTGAGTAAGGCTCAAGACATGACCACGACAGAAGAGAGAGAAAGGACGAAGGTCGTCCCCTATGCTTCAGACATAGGCTCTATAGTATAGTGTGTTGTGTACCGCACCGGAAGTGTGCCTTGCCATGAGTCAGTCAAGGGGTACAAGGGTGATCCAGGAATGGATCACAGGACAACGGTCAAACTTATCCTTAGTAACTAGTGGACTAAGGAATTTTCTCGATTATGGAGGTGGTAAAAGAGTTCGTCGTAAAGGGTTACGCCGATGCAAACTTTGACACTAATCCGGATTATTCTGAGTAGTAAACCGGATTCGTATAGTAGAATAGTTATTTGGAATAGCTCCAAATAGAGCGTGGTAGCTGCATCTAGGAGATGACATAGAGATTTGCAAACCACACACGGATCTAAAAGGTTTAGATCCGTTGACTAAATAACCTCTCTCACAAGCGAGATATGATCAAACCCCATGGGTGTCGATTCATTACAATCACATAGTGATGTGAACTAGATTATTGACTCTAGTGCAAGTGGGAGACTGTTGGAAATATGCCCTAGAAGCAATAATAAAATGGTTATTATTGTATTTCCTTGTTCATGATAATTGTCTATTATTCATGCTATAATTGTATTGACCGGAAACCGCAATTCATGTGTGAATACATAGACCACAACATGTCCCTAGTGAGCCTCTAGTTGACTAGCTCGTTGATCAACAGATGGTCATGGTTTCCTGACCATGGACATTGGATGTCATTGATAACGGGATCACATCATTAGGAGAATGATGTTATGGACAAGACCCAATCCTAAGCCTAGCACAAGATCGTGTAGTTTGTATGCTAAAGCTTTTATAAATGTCAAGTATCTTTTCCTTAGACCATGAGATTGTGCAACTCCCGGATACCGTAGGAATGCTTTGGGTGTACCAAACGTCACAACGTAACTGGGTGGCTATAAAGGTGCACTACGGGTATCTCCGAAAGTGTCTCTTGGGTTGGCACGAATCGAGACTGGGATTTGTCACTCCGTGTGACGAAGAGGTATCTCTGGGCCCACTCGGCAGGACATCATCATAATGTGCACAATGTGATCAAGGAGTTGATCACGGGATGATGTGTTACGAAACGAGTAAAGAGACTTGCCGATAACGAGATTGAACAAGGTATCGGCTTACCGACGATCGAATCTCGGGCAAGTATTATACCGGTAGACAAAGGGAATTGTATACGGGATTGATTGAATCCTTGACATCGTGGTTCATCCGATGAGATCATCATGGAACATGTGGGAGCCAACATGGGTATCCAGATCCCGCTGTTGGTTATTGGCCGGAGAGTTGTCTCGGTCATGTCTGCATGGTTCCCGAACCCGTAGGGTCTACACACTTAAGGTTCGATGATGCTAGGGTTATAGGGAAGGTATGTACGCGGTTACCGAATGTTGTTCGGAGTCTCGGATGAGATCCCTGACGTCACGAGGAGTCCCGGAATGGTTCGGAGGTGAAGATTGATATATTGGACAAAGGGTTTTGGAGTCCGGAAGTGTTCCGGAGGTACTGGGTGATGACCAGCATGACCGAAAGGTGTTTCGGGAGCCTCGGCAAGTGTTGGGGGGGGCTTCATGGGCCAAGGGGAGGGGGCAAACCAGCCCACTAAGGGGCTGTGCGCCCCCTCACCTATTCCCACGTGACCAGGGGGTTTGGGGCGCCCCATCTAGGGTTCCCACCTCCTGGCTTGGGGGCCAAGTCACCCAAAGGGGAGATCCCATCTGCCCTGGCCGCCGCCCCCCCTAGGGCGCCTCCCCCTCTCCCTTCCCCCTATATATAGTGGAGGTTTTGGGGCTGCCCAACACATGAGTCTCTCTCTCCCAAGGCGCAACCCTACCTCTCTCCCTCCGCGTCTCTCGTAGTGCTTGGCGAAGCCCTGCTGGAGTACCGCGCTCCTCCACCACCACCACACCGTCATGCTGCTGCTGGACGGAGTCTTCCCCAACCTCTCCCTCTCTCCTTGCTGGATCAAGGCATGGGCGACATCACCGGGCTGCACGTGTGTTGAACGCGGAGGCGCCGTTGTTCGGCGCTTAGATCGGAATCAACCGCGATCTGAATCGCTACGAGTACGACTCCTTCATCCGTGTTCTTGTAACGCTTCCGCTTAGCGATCTACAAGGGTTTGTAGATGCACTCTCCTCTCTCTCGTTGCTAGTCTCTCCATAGATAGATCTTGGTGACTCGTAGGAAATTTTTGAATTTCTGCTACGTTCCCCAACAGGGGCAGGTTGCATTAAGGATAGAGCCATGCTCATAGTAGCACGCTTTGAGGACTCGAGCACAAAGATAAGAAGGGACCCGGAGTAGTCTCCATGCCTGCTTGGCAAGCAAGGCCTGGTTGAATGCTTCCATATCACGAAATCCCATCCCCCCCTCCTGCTTGCTGACACACATTTTCTTCCAGGCAATCCAATGAACCTTTTTCTCACCATTAGCTTCACCCCACCAAAAGTTAGAAGAGATAGATGTCAGGTTCCCGCATAATTTTTTGGTGAGCTGAAAGCAACTCATGGTGAACGTTGGGGTAGACTAGAGCCCCGATTTGACCAAAACCTCCCGCGCCTTCTTAGATAATCCTTGGCCCTTCCACCCCGTGACCTTACCCTTAGCACTTTCTCGCGCGTATTTAGAAGTTCCCTCCTTGGATTTTCCCACAGCTGTGGGCAGCCCCAAATATTTCTCGCTTAGGGCCACGGACGTAATCCCGATCACTGCCTTTAGATTGTCTTTCGAATCTTCTGTGCATCCTTTTCCAAAGAAGATGGACGATTTCCACATATTTACTTTCTGTCCCAATGCCAACTCATATTCCCCAAGGATTGCTTTAAGGGCAAGAAGATTACTGTCAAATCCTTCAAGAAACACAATGCTATCATCCACAAATAGGAGGTGGGTGACCATGGGGCCAGTGCTCCCAAAAGACACCCCCTTCATGTCGCCGGAACGTTGTGCATTCTTAAGCAGAGCCGAGAAACCCTCCACACAGAACAAGAATAAATATGGCGATAGACGGTCACCTTGCCTGAGTCCCCTAGACGGCAGAAAAAGATCGGAGATCCCTCCATTGAGCTTCACCGCGAACCTTGCCGATGTCACACATCTCATCACCATTTGAATCCATGTTGCATGAAAACCAAACCTCTCCAACACCCTCTCCAGAAATATCCACTCCACTCTATCATAAGCCTTCATCATATCTAACTTAACCGCGCATAACGGCTTCCTCCTCCTCCTCATCCGAATAGCATGTACACACTCATATGCGACCAGAACATTATCCGTGATAAGCCGACCTGGTACAAAGGCACTTTGCTCCTCTGAGATCAAAACAGGAAGGATTCCTTTGAGCCTATTGGCAAGAACCTTTGTTGCTATTTTGTAGAGTACATTACACAAACTGATCGATCTAAACTGAGACAACAACTTCGGTGAGTTGATTTTTGGTATCATCACAATAATCGTATCGTAGAAACCTTCTGGTGTTGCATTCCCAAGCAAAAACTCCTTCACCGCCTTGCAAACGTCCTCTTTTACCAACGACCAGTGTCGTCGGTAAAACAAGGCCGAGAAGCCATCCGGCCCCGGGGCTTTCGTAGGGCCCATTTGAAATAGCGTCGTCTCTATTTCAGTGTCGGAGACCCTGACAGTGAGCTTCCCATTCATCTCCTCTATGACAACAATCTCAATATGTTGGAGAACATTGGCTACTGCCTGCGAACCCTCCGATCTGAACAAAGTAGCGTAGAAGTTCGCAGCCAACGCCCGCATGCCATCATCAGAACTGCACAGTGTACCGTCCTCCCTACGGAGCGCTTTAATCGTGTTTTTCCTCCTCCGGTGAGAAGCCCAATTCTGGAAGTACTTTGTATTTTGGTCGCCCCACTACAGACAATCAATGTGCGAGCGCGGTTTGTAATAGATCTTTTCTTTCTCATACAGATCATGAAGCTGGCTCTCTATATCCTTGACTCCCTGAAAGAAACCAGTCACTAGCGATCTCACCTTCGCGTCATGTAGTTGCGTTTTAAGCTTGCTGATTTGCCTACGAAGAGAACCAAACACCTCGCGACTCCACGTCTGCATGGCCTTGGACAACGCGCCCAGCTTGCTGCACAGCCTCGCCGACTCACCCTGCTGTCGATTGGCTTGTTCCCATGCCCTCATGATCATATGCTCGTAATCATCATGCCTGGTCCATGCTTCTTCGAACTTAAAACCCATATGTTTTTTAGGCCTCGCAGCATCCAGTGATACCACTGCCCGAATGACCAGCGCCGCATGGTCTGACTCCTCTGTGAGAACGTGTTCAACCACCGTTTCCGGGAATAGGCTCAAAAAATCGTCATTGCATGAGCCAGACCTGAATATTTGCTCCTCCATCTTGCTTATTATCCCACGTAAAAGGGTATCCAGTGAACCCCAAATCAGCTATTCCACAATCACCAAGACACTCCCGAAAGTCCTCCATTTGGTTGAAGTTTCTAGGATTTCCACCTCTCTGCTCTATTTGGAAAAGGATCTCGTTGAAGTCTCTCGCACAGAGCCAAGGCAAGTTGTCGTGTCGTTTCAAATAACGAAGTGCATCCCAAGTTTTCCGTCTATGCTCCGTTCGTGGTTCTCCGTAGATTCCAGTGAATCTAACGGTTCTTCCCTCTGAGGAGATCTCCGCATCAATATAGTACTGGCACCACCATCTAACTGTGACAGAAATATGATCCCTCCAAAGTAAAGCTAATCCACCACTCTTGCCCTCACAGTCCACAGCAACACCATGACGGAACCCCAAACTCCACTTGATCTTCTCCATAGCTCGCGCCTTCTTCTTAGTCTCGCTCAAGAACACCACCGCTGGGCTGTATGACCTAATCAGGTTCCTCAGTTCTCCTACTGTCGGGTCCAAGCCCAATCCCCGACAGTTCCAAACGAGAAGATTCATTGCTCCCGGCAGCCCCGCCTATCGGGGTCCGCCGTTCTAGCTCCATGATCACCAATGCGCTCAAAGACAAACGACACTTTCTGTCGCTTTTCGCCAACGAGAGCATCAACACCTTCCTTCCGAGAACCTTCTCCTACCGGCACCCACATCTGCCTAGATGGCCTCTTTTTGTCTCTAGCTTCATACCAGTGGTGGTCCTCCCATTGTCGGAACGACCCCACATCGCTTCTAGGCTTTCTCACGTAGTATCCAGGCCTTCTATAGTACTCCTTCGGTGCCTTCTCTGCCCTTCTGTACTGTCCCTCTCCATTGTCCTGATTATTCCTCGGGGATATGACCCCCTCCCTCACCTTCTGATGTAGTTCTTTCCTGAGCCCCTTTTCCCTCTTCTCCTCTAAACCTTCCCGTAGATCCTTCTCATTTGCCCTGTCCGCACCAGTGTGCTTCTTCTGCGGGCTCTGAACCTCTTGCTGCTCCTTTTCCTTCTGCTTTGTCCCACCGGTGTGGGAATCAGCCGAGTACGTGTATTCTCTGTAGAGGGATCTACGGGTTGGGAGATCACGCACATGCGCATAGCCTCTCGATGCATTGTCACCTCCACTTGACATAGAGCTATCCCTGCTATCATTTTTACCGGAAGTTCCTCGCAATTGCTTCTTATCTTGATGACTCGACGATGCTCTACCTGGCGAAGCACGCAGCCATTCACCCCACTGCGACAATGGGTCCACAGGTGGGTCACAAACCCCATCCACGTGCACTAGCCTGCCACAGTCAAAGCAGAAGTGAGGGACTTTCTCATACGCAAAGTCAAACCACGTTTGTTCCTTATCATCTGGCTTCTTCTTCAAATAGAAACCACGAACGAGTGGCTCATACAAAGCAATCCTCGGCCGCACTCTGAGTTGAGTTCCTCTTGCAAAACCATCCTCTCCCACGTCAACCTTTACCACAGTTCCGAGCCAGTTTCCAAGAGCCTCTCCAAAAGCTTTCGATCTTTTATCCAGAGGCAAATCATCAACCCTAACCCAAGCCTCAATCGAATCAAAAATCATCTCGCACGGCCTGGTCTCCCCATCATAATCCTTCAGAGCTACAACATTAAAGTCAAACTGCCAAGGGCCGTTGTTCAAAACGTGTTTCCAGCCCCCTTGGCTGCCAAATCTGATCATAAACATGTTGCCGCCAAGCATCTTGAACTGGGCGTCCCTGTGCAACCCCCATGCACGCTGCATCGCTCTTTCGAACGCATGCTTGACGAGTAGGCGTGGGGAGAAAGATTTGCCGACGACAACCCACTTCATGTCGATCTTCGTCCTTGGATCTGGATCATCAAACAGAAACCAGCTGCTTCCTTCTCCGTCAACGCCATCCCCCCCATCTTCGCCGACAGGGACGCTGCTTCCTCCGAGGTCTTGCCATCTGTCGGGGACTCTGAAGATCGCCTGTTCGTCTTGTCCTCCGCCTCCCCCGCCTTCATCGGGGATTGTTTCCTCGGAGTCGCCGCCACAGGAGGAATCCTCCCCCCCCCCTACTCGAAGAAGACGCCATG
>NC_041393.1:173141729-173144144 GCF_002162155.2 Triticum dicoccoides | reverse complement strand
GGGTAGCCAAACGCAGGACCAAGCCAAGGATGCAGCGCCGTCGCTACGCCCCAGCCGCCCTGAAGATCACCACCACCCACGTTCAAAACCCTAACCCTAGGCGCCGCCTTCCGATCGCCTCTCGGTCGCCCCTTGAGAGAGACGTGGTGGACCCGCTGTCAAGTTGAATGAACACATATGGCCTCTTGGAACTGAACCGATCCGTTACGGTCAATCTTATGAGACAAACCAAACACACACTTGCATTTTTTTGTGGATCTGCCCAACCAAACGAGAAGTGCAGGATAAAACAAGCCAGGGCGGCCCCATATTAACGGTATATTTTCCCCGATCGTTCCTCACGGCACGGGACCGGAATCAGACGGTCGGCGAGTGAGACCACGGAAGGAGCGGGGTGCAAATACGCAGCAATGCAAGGAACCTTCGCATAAAAAACCACCCCAGCCCCACGATCGGAAAGAAGCTTCTCCTTCCCTCCCTCCCACCTCTACGGTTCCTTCCTGACGAAGCTGCGGCATCCTAGCAACGACTCCCACAGCAGAAAACCTACCCAAATCCAACAAAACCCAACCAAATCGCCGCCTCCCCGAACACAAACTCCCAATCTCCCACCTCCGCCTCCGGCGATATCCCTCTCCCGCAGCGAGGCAGCCGTCCCCCCTGCGGCCGATGGGGAGCGGCACGGAGCCGGCCAAGGGGCTGCTGCCCTACCTGCAGCGCGCCGACGAGCTGCAGAAGCACGAGCCCCTCGTCGCGTACTACTGTGAGAGACGCCCCGCCGTCTATCTGCCTTGCGGCGATCGCCGCTGATTGCTAGGGTTCGATCTGAGATTTGGTTTGGTTTTGGTTTGAGCAGGTCGGTTGTACGCGATGGAGAAGGGGCTGGTGATCCCGCAGAAGGAGCGCACCAAGATGACCAACTCCATCCTCGTCTCCCTCATCAACCAGCTCGAGAAGGTGTTGTACACATCTGCCCCCTTTTACTTTCGCTCGTTTCCTTAGGGGGATACTAAGCAGCTGTGGACTCTAATTTACTTTGGATCTGTTGCGTTCGTTGCATTAAGGGTTTGGGAACGAGAACGACGATGTATTTAGCCGCCTGTAAGAAGAATACGGATATTTATCATTTGAGTGGTATGGTGATTTTGCTGTTAGCATGCAAGTGCACTGCAGTGAATAATTTATGAAGTCCCATGTTTCCATTGGAATCCTCGGAATTGACTCCACCTGAATTTATACTGATTCTTGCAATCAAGTAACTGAACCACTCAGCAATATGGGCTGATCTTCCATTGGCATCAAACTCCAATGGATCAATATTAGTGTATGTGCTGTGTTCTCCCTGTCTTGTGACCGCTTTGATGCCACCCACTGGTTCCAAATGTTGTGGTAGTGCTACATGATTGGATGGATTTTGGGCTTGTGATGTTAAGTGTTGCCACTTGCTCACTTGCCTGTTTTGAAGTAACAATCCTTTTTATCACACCCTTAATCTGCTCCAGTATATATAGATTAGTAAGTTCACTTCTCTCAGGTTTATTGTCCTAATTAAGTTTTGCATCCTCCAGGATAAGAAATCTTTGACCTTGGGGCCTGATGACCATCTTCATTTGGAGGGGTTTGCATCAAGTGTCTTTGCTAAAGCAGACAAACAGGATCGTGCTGGACGAGCTGACATGTATTACATTGAACTCTTCTTATTCTGTTTCAGTCATATCAGGATTAGCCATTTGTAATCTCACTAATGCACCTCAAACAAACCTGCACATTTTGCAGAAACACTGCAAAAACTTTCTATGCTGCCAGCATCTTTTTTGAGATTCTCAGTCAGTTTGGCGAGCTTCAACCTGATGTAAGTGTCTCTTGATTTAAGCCTGATACGCTAATGTCTACAATTTCATTGTGCAATGTTGAAACTTTCAGAATGTATGTATGTACTTATGCATTAACTGGCCTTTAACAGCTTGAGCAGAAGCAGAAATATGCCATCTGGAAAGCCGCTGAAATTAGAAAAGCTCTCAAAGAAGGACGAAAGCCTGAAGCTGGCCCTCCTGGTGGGGACAAAGATGAAGCACCTGCCAGCACCACTACAATTGATCATGTAACCTCCTTAACTCCGGCTATCCTTTAGATACTAGTATTTGTCGGCAGATTTGGCTTTTCTATGATGCATTTGGTTGTTCACACGCCGCGGAATCAATAATTTGTTAGTCGGCATTATTATTTTGAAAAGGGTAAATTGCACCAGAGGTACAACAGCTCACGAGGCAGGTTGAAGTATGTGAAAAACTTAACTGTGCTCAAATACAAATGTGAGTTAGTGTAATTGCCTAATTCATTCATGGAGGGTCGAAATTACACGAGTTGGCTATTCTCACAGCATTTGGCAGTGCCAACATATTTGATGCCGGGCAG
>NC_041393.1:173132848-173141414 GCF_002162155.2 Triticum dicoccoides | reverse complement strand
TTCCTCTGGTATCCCTCTCTCCCTCTTTGTGTGCAAAACAGTAAAAAGGAGCACCACACTTACGTGGCACAGTGGTCACCCCTATATGCATGAGAATTGGCGACTGAGCAATTGTGATCTGTGATAAACCACTTAAAACAGCATCAGTGACAGATCTGAACAATGCTTTAGTTTGCTTACATGGTTGCCTGTTTGAGGGGCAGTTGTGTGTATTGGTAGCCTGTATGACACTGCGCCCTTTTTATCACTTCAGTCCAGTTTGTCTTCAATAAGTACCACTCCCAGTGTTCAGTTTTGAGAACTCTTAGAACCCAAGCACACACAATTATCATTTGTGGACAATAATTATCCATTCAACAAACAGACCATTCTGGTGTTCTACTCTGGAAGATACACACATGAAATGTTTTGTTTGAATATTGCTAGGCGTGGCAAACTGTGGCTGGAAACCAGATGTGCCCCAAGCCTTGTCATGACCAGTCTCTGTTTTCTTGCACCGTTTCCCAAAAAAAATGTCGACAACCCTCCTGAACCTTACCAACAAGGCTGGGTGCTACCTGTGTTTTCCACTTTCGAAGTTACAATCAGTTTTCATCATTGCTAAGATTGTTACAAAGGGGAGAGAAAATGGCAACCTTATGCAAAGTAAAAAAAGAAAATTCAATACTTGGTTTCTTCATCTTGTTACTTGAACCTTGCATGTTTGATTGATTTGTGGTGATCTACAATGGACTTCAATATTGTTGCCTATATGTTTGATTATCTTTCAAACAAGATGTGATTGCTCATCAAATTGTGATGGCTCAGGAAAATGGTTTCTGTAACCATCATGTACTTTGCATTCTCACACTGTAGAAGGTGAAAAAGGTTACTTGTACCTTTTCTTCATGCTGCATCGTTTTGTTGACTTAAGGTGCATGTCTCACATCATGGAAGAATAATAGCAGACGTGAAACAGTACTGCTGTGTAGATTTCACATTCACTGATAAACGGTCACTACTTTTTGGTCTATTAATCAGGATATGGGGCGAAGCCAGTCTTTTGGCAGCCGGCAGAATGGAAATGAAGCATCACCTCATCCTATAGACAAGGTCATTCGGCTAGTCTTTATTTACTTTTTCGTCTTTGTTGAAGAATCTTTTTTTTAGGGATTGTTGAAGAAGTTTTAGTTTTCTTAATTTTATTATCTTCCTGTATACAGGATTTTAGCAGGAGGGATAGCTTTTCTGCTGTCCAGCCAGGAAATATATCTTCTCGACAAGGTGCAGAGAAATTCAATGATCATGTCTCTGCCCAGGCACATTTTTCACCACCACCTCCGCCGTCCGAGTTCTCATCTCCACAGTCCCGGTTTTCACCCC
This sequence comes from Triticum dicoccoides, assembly GCF_002162155.2. NCBI lineage: Eukaryota > Viridiplantae > Streptophyta > Magnoliopsida > Poales > Poaceae > Triticum > Triticum dicoccoides. The sequence goes on along the minus strand of NC_041393.1, from coordinate 173,140,052 downwards.
CACCACATTCATCTTATTCCTCTCCCTCATACCAAGGAACAGATTACCCTCCTCCTGATGTCCACACCCCACACCCCAATTATTCATCTCCCTCGTACACAAGCACAGACTACCCTACCAATGAGGTCCATAAACCACCATCCAATTATTCACCACCCCCGTACACAAGAGCAGACCATCCTTCGGATGATGGCTACAATCCTCAGAGCAATGATAAGCCGGATGTTTCAGCTTATCCTCAGACGTACCACCAGCCACCCTACACAATTGAACCCCAGCACACCTCTCAAAACTACTACGCTACAGAAACCCCACCTGCTCCATACAACTACCCTAATTTCCAGTCTTACCCAAGCTTCCAGGACAGCACACTACCTTCTGTCACAACCCATCAACCTTCATTCCATCCTGCTAGTGATGGTGGTGTGCCAACTGCTCCATCATACTCTCCTCCGGCATCAAATCATCCTGCACCAACGCAGTACCATCCGAGTGCTGATGCTACACACCAGGTTACCCCTCCTGCTGCGCCACCAGCTAGCCAATACGCGTATGACAGCAATTACCAGCCGGCAGTCGAGAAGATTGCTGAGGCTCACAAAGCAGCAAGATTTGCCGTCGGTGCTCTTGCGTTTGATGACGTGTCAATTGCCGTGGAGCACCTGAAGCGCGCGCTGGATCTCCTGACGAACCCTTCTGCAGAAACTCACTAGCTGCCTGGTCGTCGGAGAAGACATCTTGTGTAAATACGCTATACTGTAATTACGACCAACATGGAGATGGAGGTGTTGCCTGGTTGCATAGATACAAGATCGCTGGTGTGGCTACACAAATCTAGGAGATGAAAGGTCTTTAGCAAACTGTTTCGTGTGTCACATTGAGTCATTTGTTTCCAGAGTTTTGTGATAAGGCTATATTTGGCCATTGCTTGGAATGCATATCCTCGAGTGGTGATGGTTGTTGATACAGTTTGCTTCATTCAAGGCCTGCTATTTTCTGGTTTGATTACCAGCCATTTTTATACCTGAATAAAATGTTGAAGATTCCCACTCTGCAAGGTAATAAATCTCATGGATGATTCTTTGCATGTCGCTAATGGACTTTTCTACACCCATGTAACACCTTTGTAATGCAATGTTATCTCAAAATAGTGTTTTAATCCCTCAAATTGACTTTTCTACCCCTATGTGCCTTTGTAATGCAATGATATTTAATCCCTCAAATGGAGTGTGTGATTATTGAGTTGATGCAACCAAAAAATGAATAGAAAAGAAAAGATATGGAGGCCGCATTAAGGCAACTTCTGCGCACATCCACCACGGCCTCCATATCCATATGAAGCATGCTTCATATCCTATATGGTGACTATTCTAGAGTTGCTCATAACGTTGAATTTGGGCGTCAAATGGCAAAACAACTTCTCTGCCAGGTAGCTCATCGAGCATCCATCGACATCTCATGCAGAAGGTGAAATGATTTTTAAGGGTACCAAGTAAATCAAGGGTCTGAATTTTGCAACAACTCCACAGGAAATAGCTCAAATTCGATAGGAAGCAAGGAGGCAAACCCGCAGCAAGATCTGAACCAGTACACATCATTCTATAATATAGTAACTGTGCATATGAACCTCACTTCAGCTTCATCCTTCACATATACATCCAGCAAGATGGCTGGAACGAGAGACGAACGGCAATGTACAGTTGTGAACTGTGATTCAAAAGAATGTCAGAAACCCATCGAACTATCTACACTAACAAAATTGCCTGTGCATTCATCATACTTCCACCTGCAAAATAATTGGATACATAGTTAGCTTACCTCTGTTGGGAGTGGCTAATAAAATTTTACGTCTGAATGAGAATACAAGACAATACTTGAAACTGTGTTAACACCCATCATTAATAACCAGTTCATGTATAATATGACTCCTTAAAGTTCCAATAAGGTTTCAGAAAATGGCTTCAACAGAAACATTTTTGTGTGGACAGCATAGAATATTTCACGCATAAGATGGACTCCAATCGTTCTCTTGAGCGGTACTGTAAAGAGGCCCGGGCTCAATAACATACTAGAGTCAATGGATCGAGGATCAATCTGTCAGGGAGTTTGCGCCTACGGTGTTGGCAGCGATGGGCACGAAAACAGTGATTGAGCAAACTAAGATCCGTACAATGATCTTTTCATAGTTCAACTATACTACTGCATCCTACTCCCTCCATTCCTAAATATAAGTCTTTTTAGATATTCCAATATGGACTACATACAGAGCAAAAGGAGTGTATCTACACTCTAAAATATGTCTATATACATACGTATGTAGTCTATATTGAAATCTCTAAAAAGACTTATATTTAGGAACGGAGGGAGTATATTACTACTAGTCAAGTGTCAAGAGCACGATCCAGATGTACATTATTGCCATCTAGGATCACAAAAGAACCCAACCAATCTTGGCTAGCAGAATCAAAATCTTGCAGAATATACAAGGTCACTACATGATTCGGCAAATGTGATGCACCCCTGCTCTGGATCAACAAATAAATCATGGTTCGGCAGCCCTCCAAGTTAGGTGGTTCATTTTCTTCCATGTTGAACTATGGAAAAATAAATGCATGATTGGGAATTGTTACATGCTATTTATCTCTCAACTTGTGCTAATAACACTCTGTCCCTCACAGCAGCCTGTTCGTACAACTCCTTCTGTGACTATTGAATCATGAGTGGCAATCTGGATAATAGGGACAAAATTCTTAAACATTTCTAGCAAAACGGTTGCAAAATGACCAATAGTGGAAGTCGACCCAACGACCAGCACAGTAGTCAGGCAAAGTAGGAAATGATGTGTTACAAGCTTCCAGTGTTCTTTTCATTTGAAGATTACAAAACTTTCTTCTCCAATTAGCTGAGAAATTACAAAATGAGTAGGAATCAAGGAATGTATAAGGACTGAGAAACAAACCAAAATCAGCCGTTTATAAAACTGGGCTGGCTTAATGATTCATCCCACAGATGCCACTCAGCCACCACTACCCTGTTTTGTTTTGTGTCATTGACTTATTATTTGTGTGGGTAGTTCTAATTATTAAATCCAAGCAAAGCTACAGGAACATCACTTATTTCCAGTGCTACACAAAGTTACAATAAATTTCTGATTTCAAGTTTTAACTAATCATACTAATACAAGATAGTATATCAGAAGATTGGAAACAAACCTGCCAAAGAAAATTGGATGTAGCTTACTATCTGAACTGACCACCTGATTTCTTCTATTAGTCTCTTCTCTAAACTTGTCAACATGCAACACATCACATGAGCCACAAATTGAAGAAACCATTACTGTTCTTTGATCATTTGAAGCATATACCTGTAAGAAGACACCACCACAAAGGAAAACGAACAAACTATTAGCATCTACGACAACATAGGTTGGTTGTGGTTTTTGGCACATGTGGATTAAATATTTTCTATCTAACCCCAAATTCTGACTTGCAGTTTCATCAAAACGCTTGGCTCACCTCATTCTCTTCAGGAGAACATGGTTTGGTAGCCGATTCTGGAATGTCCGAAGCAAAGAAATATGTATTAACCATAGCCAGCTTAGATTGGGAGTCATGCTCTTCCCACAGTGACTGCAAAAGATAGCAGAAAAGACTGTTTTACAGAGAATACACACTCTACGATAAACAGTGTTTGACATACGAAGAGGGGAGTGCTAACCTTTCAACATCCTAGCATGCAAACAGGTCTAAATTTACACTATAACGAGGGAATAATACAAAAATGGAAATATACCTGCAGCTTGGATGGAGCAGACTTGCCATCTTTGGAACCAATCAAAATATGATCTTGGAGATTGTATGTTATACCATCAACAATACAGGAGTTATAATAAGTTATGTTGCCCACAACTTTCAGGGCATCGCCAACCCAATCCACATCACCAAGATCTGAGCTGTAACCTAAAGCTTCACTCTTTGGACCTGCCATAACTTCGTGCTTAGCACATAAGTCCATGTTTGATTTCACCAGATACACATTGTTATGTTCTGACATGGCATTAACTTCTGTTGTTTCATCATCCTGAGGACACCCTATTCCAATATCAGCGGCTACATCTTCTTGATGTGTTTGATCTGCTGGTGTTCTACTGCTGCTGGTTGTTTGTTCGTCCTTGTTCAGAAGTTGGTCAGAGTTTCCTTCTATTCCACACATTTCAGATGAGTCAATGAAGGAATGTTCGGAATTCCCCCCGTCAAAAATTGCAGTAGTCTGCAGTGTGGAATCATTTACTGAATTCACAGCACATGGAAGTAACTCAATTATCTCTCTTTGCTTATGAGACTGTTCCGACAGATTTCCAGCAGCACTATATGTTGATCCTCCACTACTTTCAATTTGACTGGAGGATTCCATGGTCTTTGTAACTAAGCTTCTTGAAGGTGGGCCATGTCCTTCCTTTTGTTTGAACAGAGTGTCAGTATGTTTAGTGTTTTCCTTTTGATATTCAGAAGCAGAGGCCGATTGTGTTTTTGAACTAGCAGTGTCTAAGGCCAACATGTCACTGTTACATACAGACCTACCAGGTTCACTGGAGTTATGCTTGATGAAACTTCCATTTCCTGCCACTTCTTCACTATCTTTTGTGCGTGGGTTTCCTGGTGCTCTCTGCGAAGTTACACCTCTAGCCTTTGATGTAACAATTGTTCTTGTAACCTTGCCATATTTTGGAGGCAGAGGTTTGCCCTTACTATACGTTACACAGGTTGGACAATACCAATCTACAATTGACAGGCCTTCATTCCCATCCTGCTTTAGACATTTTAAGTGTACACCCCTCTCGCAAGCATCACAAACGAGCAAACTCTCCACATCAGTGATAAATGTTTTACATATTTGACAGTCCAGCCGAGCATGCATATACTCAGTTGATGGTACCGTCCAGCTAGGATGGTTGGCAGGTTGGTGCAGAACCAGTTGAACATTTTTCGCTATCGCATTGTGATTGGAGAAGCAGGGTTCCTGTTGAAAAAATGCTGCTGCTCCCGGTGGAACATGATCTCCTATAGCAATGTTCCTGTTGACAGGTTGAGCCGAAGGTGCCTTCTTTTCATGAGATTTCCCTGCAGTAGAACTCTGGACTCTACTTTGGCTGGACCTAGTAGCAGTAAAATGAGCTGATTTATTTGTCTGGCCAATAGTTGCTGCAACAAAGGTGACAAAGAAAAAAATACTTTTTGAGTCAGCAGATTCGAAGGAATGCATCTCACTCAAAATCAAACATAACAGAATAGCATGGTGTGAATATCTTCTAAAAAAAGTTTATCTACCCCTGCCATTTTACCTACGTTCCACTAGGAGCATAAAGATAGGGTGGAAGTGTTTGTGAATTGATATTATGAATAAGAGAACATTGGTATTGTAGTAATAATACTGTTGTGAAATCTAGTGCTGTGTAGTTTCTGCATATAACTTCACATTAGCTGATTCTATAACCAGGGTATACATCTTTAGGTTAACAGATATGGAAAATATTTTGCACTTACAGTAGCAGGCATTCCAATTGATACTTCTGTTCAAACATGACACAATTGTGATAACATGGTACCGACATGCACTAGTATCTCATGTAAGAATAATATACAACCTAATCATACATTCTAAAATAGGAAAAAACATATGATTTGTACAAAGTACCTGCAGTGCTAGTTAAGCTAAAATTTTGATTGATGCACACAACAAAAAATGCATACTAGTGGAACTAACCTCAAAAAATATGAAAATGATTAAAGTGGATAATGTAAGGCAAGCATGGATGTAACAACGACACATTACCTCCACTTTGTCTGAAATTAGGACAATTAACAGCTTTTTCCACTTCAATATTTGCAGAACCAACCGGTGGCAGAGAAACAATTGAAGGAAGGTTAGCTGATTGGGAAGAAGATACTCCTGCTGGTGTTTCATTTGGTCGGGATTGCTTCAAGATAGAAGAAGACATAGTTACTGGGGTTGGGGTTGAGGCAGGGAATGACCCAGCAGCTGACAGGTTCCTGGTTAATTCAGCGGTGGACTTGGAAGCTCCATCCTGGAATATAGCGGTTGCACTTGAGGGTGTTGTCTGAGGAACATTAGTGGTTGGACGTACTAGAGATTCCTTGACTTGTTCCATCTATTTCACAAAAGGAAAGACAAAAGAGAAATCATTAAAGATGCTTAAAATTTCGGTTAGCATATATGCAATGCACCAACATATCGAACTAGATTACAGCATAATAATATGCTGATTAGTGAAACAGAAGAAATTTGACCCCCAAAGCTAAAAGCTATCATGACCACTAAGAAAATTGAACTGGCCATATATTGTGTAAACTGAAATACTTCCTTATAAAATAAGAAAACTATTCACATTTTTGTCATTTGATGGTTGATGCAACACACATATACCTAAAATTATCACATCTGTCATTGGATATGGTGATACGCTGTATCCAAAAGTACCGCCAGCACTCGCCGCCACTGCCATCGCGTGCACTCGTGGGTTGCTGCCATCCCAATCTTCCTCCACGCGATACTGCCACCAAGATACCCTCCACCTTCTCCCTCCATGCTGGCAGACACCTTCCTTCACCCAGGCAGCAGGTACCTCCGCCTCCGCACCCCTTCTCTGTTTTCTGCACTTTTTGTTCTTCTTATTCTTTGTTTTCTTGGCTAATGGCTACTAGCTCGTGCTACTAATCAACGATAGTAGGAGTATGTGCTTAATCTTATACTACGTGTGCCTTGCTGCTGTTTTTTTACAGGGTGCCTGGCTCTCCACTGCACAGAGAGAAGCAGAGAGCAATGCCTCTGTGGATCCACCGAACAGGTTTAATTAGGACACAACAAATGGGCTGAATCAAGGGAGGGTGTCAAACCTTGCGCTTGGTAAGAAGGATCCTCTCGGCGATCGAGGCCCTGCAGGGGCGGTAGCCCATGGCGGCGGGATCCCTGGCGCGGCCGAGCCCGAGGTCCTCGACGAGCGCGCGCACGGCCTCTCTCGGGTACAGCTCCTTGGGCCGCACCTCCACGACCGCCACCGACGCTGCGAGCCGCCCCCGCGCCTCCGCCACGAGCGCCCGCTCCGCCGCCGTGGGCGCCCTGCCGCCCCGCGCCTCCCCGGCCGCCGCCAGCACCATCACGATCTCCGCCACCCGCCCCAGCTCCC
>NC_041393.1:173106672-173132724 GCF_002162155.2 Triticum dicoccoides | reverse complement strand
TTCCGCCCGCTGCCCATGGCGCGACGGAGGGGGGCGCTTCTAGAAGGTTCTGGAAGGCGACGGGGAGTTTGAAAGGCTCGCTTGGCGCCAGGTTAGTGTGGAGGACAGGGGAGTGGCGCTGAGGATTCCGGAGGGTTTGAGGAGCGAGACCGCGCGAGGGTGACAGAGATCAGAGAAGGTTCTGCATTAGAGGTCTAGACCTACGGATGGGCTACTAAACAGATCGGACAGCCAGCAATGTTCGGGCCACGAAATCTGACGGCCAGAAACGGCATGGGCGTGGCAGCCAGTGGATGATGGGATGGAAGCATTTGGAATGTATAGATGGGGTTGGTGAGGGTGGTATGCATGTCATCCGACACTTCTAATTGTCCGATCTACATAATTTCAACCGGTTTTTCCCCGAAACCTAGGGCTCTCTGGCGGCGCTAGGGTTTCGACGTGGAAACTAATCGGCGGTCGCGGATTTCATCGGCGGGCTGCCCCAGGGAGAAGGCCGGGACGATGGCGACACCATCCGCGGCGGAAGGAGCACGGGAGAACGCCTCCTCGAGCCAACCCAGATCGACAAGGGAGAAACTAGAGGAAGCTTTAGGGAAGCTGGACATATCCGAGGAGGAGGCGACTCCCCTCGTGATTGATGATCTCCTGGATGGTGCTCCGGTGAAGTGGTTGCTGGCGGGGAAGGTTTTGCATCGAAATCAGTATCACATACACACCATTGGCAATGCCCTTCGACCGGCATGGGGAAACCCTAGAGGACTACAATTCCGCTCAGTTGGCATGAGCATGTTTGCTGCGGAGTTTGAAGCACAGCGAGACCGCGACGGAGTTTGGGCGGGATCGCCCTGTCACATCAACAAGAACGCGGTCATATTGGCCGAGTTCGAGGAGTGTATGCGCCCAGATGAAGTCAAGTATGATCGGCTGCAGGTGTGGGCTAGGGTTCTTAACCTGCCATACAACCTGAGAGATGACGCATGGGGTCTCCCAATAACACGGATGATCGACAAAGAGGTCAAGGTTGCAAAGTTTGACCACAATGGGGGCTATCTTCGAGCTAGGGTTTCAGTGGATGTCAACAAACCGCTCAGGAGATGGGTGCTTATTGATTCTGCAAGGAGGAAGAAGGTGATCCCTATGAAATTCAATATGAACAGATCCCATACTTCTGCTTCTCCTGTGGACGGCTAGGCCATTCGGAACTCTACTGCTCCAATCCAGGTTCGAGAGATGAGAAAGGTGAGCTTCCTTTTGGGCCGAGTTTGAGGGCTCCTGATGAGAATAGATACCAGACCAGCAGTGATAATTCCTCCAGAGGACAAAATTCTGATCAGAGTAGCAAAAGAGGGACAAAGCAATCTAGTACTAATGCTAAACCAGCCGGGGGGGGAGAGGCGGTCTCGCCCCTAAAGAACAAAGAGAAGGCAGGATACAAGAGGAAGGATGTCCCTACAGCTGTGTACAAGCCAAAACAACTGCTACTGACGGCAGCGGGGCAATCTGAAGCTGATGATCCAAGTGCAGCTGGGAGGGAGGAGCAGGAGAACGTGGTACGTGAACCAAAGAAGAAGAGGCCCACGCCTGAAAATTCGACAGAGACCGGTGATCGGTCCTGCCCAGCCCAATGAGTTGCTTATCGTGGAACTGCCGGGGGCTTGGGAACCCCGAGGCGGTTTGAGAGTTTCGCAGCATTGTGAAGCTAGAAGGACCCACTCTTCTCTTTGTCATGGAAACAAAAATAAAGGGGAAGAGAGTTGAGGACTTACGGAGGCACCTTGGCTTCGGCGGGTGTTTTGCCGTAGATAGTGTAGGCCTTAGTGGAGGCATTGGACTTTTTTGGACACATGATGTTATTGTTGAGCTAAAGAACATTAGTTCAGGACATATTGATGCATTGGTTAAATATAAGGACCAAAATTCTTTTGAATGGAGGTTCACTGGTTTTTATGGAGAGCCTCGAGCTGAAGATCGACACCACAATTGGCGTTTCATGCATACTTTGTATGCCATGCCACATGAGGCTTGGATTTGCTTGGGTGACTTTAATGAGACTCTGTACGCTAACGAACACTTCATCCGGTCAGCTAGACCAGAGAGGCAAATGAGAGCGTTCAGAGAAGTCACCGACGAAGTGGCCCTCCAAGATTTGGGGTGGTCAGGAACAATGTACACTTGAGATAATCGGCAATCAGGTGACGCAAATGTCAAGGCGAGGCTTGACAGAGTTCTTGCTAATGAACAGTTCTGACAACATTTCCATCATATCAGAGTCAGACACTTACCGTCGGTAGAGTCTGATCACTGTTTTGTTGTAGCGGAGATAAATGGAAATTTGATGACCACGTCAAGAGCAAAACGACAGTTCAGATATGAGAACGTGTGGGCATCGCATATGGACTATGACCGCATTGTTGCTACTGCTTGGCAGGAGACAAATAGAGGACCGGGCCTCCAGGGTATTGCAGATTCACTGACACATATGAAGGCGACGCTGGAACCTTGGGGGACCCGCGAGTTTGGCTGCTTGACGAGGCGGGTTAGATAGCTGCAAAAAAGGCTGGACAACTTAAGGTGTCGATCGGTGGGTCGAGGACCAACTGACGAAGAGAGGACAGTGGTTTGCCAGCTGCGTGAGGCTCTCCAACAGGAGGAGATTTGGCTTCGACAACGGTCCCACGTCCCCTGGCTCAGAGAAGGAGATCGTAACACGACATATTTTCAAGCACAGGCGGCGCAGAGGAAGCGTATTAATAAAATTCAGGGTTTATGCCGATCTGATGGTTCGGTTTGTGCCGCTGAAGAGGGAGACAAGAGCAAGGTTCAGGCATTCTATCAAAATTTGTATCAGTCTCAGGGATTTATGGATGCAACCGAGCTTCTTAACCATGTGCCAGTGAAGGTCACGGATGATATGAACGTGCAACTTACGAAGGCCTTTACTGCAGTGGAAGTCAGAACAACATTGTTCCAAATGGCACCCTCCAAAGCACCGGGAGTGGATGGCTTTACTGCGGGGGTTTATCAACGTCATTGGAGTTTATTGGGTGATGCTGTTACCGCGGCGGTTCTGGACTTTTTGAATGGAGGAGAACTACCAGTGGGATTGAATGACACCTCAATCACTTTGATTCCCAAGGTACGACACCCTCAATACATCTCACAGTATAGACCTATTGCTTTGTGTTCGGTTCTATACAAGATTGCTTCAAAATGTGTGACTAACTGAATGAGGGCATTCATGGATGAGATCATCAGTGAAGAGCAAAGCGCTTTTGTTCCTGGACGTCTGATAACTGATAATGTCTTAGTGGCATATGAAAGTGTGCACACAATGAGGAGACGGGAGAAAGGAAAAAACTACGCTTGTGCAATCAAACTAGACATGATGAAAGCGTACGACCGAGTCGAGTGGCACTTTCTTGAGGCTATTCTGACAAAGTTGGGTTTCAACATGGTCTTTGTCCGGCTAATTATGAAGTGCGTATCGTCAGTACTTTTCTCTGTTCATGTCAACGGAGAACTACTGCCCTTGTTCACTCCCTCCCGAGGATTGAGGCAAGGTGACCCAGCGTCGCCGTTCCTTTTCTTGCTCTGTGCGGAGGGCCTGTCTTCTTTGTTAAAGTACTACAATGTCGGATACATTGACAGAGGCATAAGAGTCAGCTATCGATCACCTTGGGTGACACACTTACTATTTGCAGATGACAGTTTGATCTTCATCAGCGCAAACACCCAGAGTGCGGCGAGACTTAATGAGATTTTGAGAATATATGGTGAGGCTTGTTGGAAATATGCCCTAGAGGCAATAATAAAAGCATTATTATTATATTTCCTTGTTCATGATAATTGTCTTTATTCATGCTATAATTGTGTTATCTGGAAATCGTAATACATGTGTGAATAATAGACATCAACATGTCCCTAGTAAGCCTCTAGTAGACTAGCTCGTTGATCAACAGATAGTCATGGTTTCCTGACTATGGACACTGGATGGCATTGATAATGAGATCACATCATTAGGAGAATGATGTGATGGACGAGACCCAATCCTAAACATAGCACAAGATCGTATAGTTCGTTTGCTAGAGTTTTGCAATGTCAAAGTATCTTTTCCTTAGACCATGAGATCGTGTAACTCCCGGATACCGTAGGAGTGCTTTGGGTATGCCAAACGTCACAACGTAACTGGGTGACTATAAAGGTAGACTACGGGTATCTCCGAAAGTGTCTGTTGGGTGACATGGATCAAGACTGGGATTTGTCACTCCGTATGACGGAGAGGTATCACTGGGCCCACTCGGTAATGCATCATCATAATGAGCTCAGAGTGACCAAGTGTCTGGTCACGGGATCATGCATTATGGTACGAGTAAAGTGACTTGCCGGTAACGAGATTGAACGAGGTATTGGGATACCGACGATCGAATCTCGGGCAAGTAACATATCGATAGACAAAGGGAATAGCGTACGGGATTGATTGAATCCTCGACATCGTGGTTCATCCGATGAGATCATCGTGGAGCATGTGGGAGCCAACATGGGTATCCAGATCCCGCTGTTGGTTATTGACCGGAGAGTCGTCTCGGTCATGTCTGCTTGTCTCCCGAACCCGTAGGGTCTACACACTTAAGGTTCGGTTACGCTAGGGTTGTAGGGATATGTATATGCAGTAACCCGAATGTTGTTCGGAGTCCCGGATGAGATCCCGGACGTCACGAGGAGTTCCGGAATGGTCCGGAGGTAAAGATTTATATATGGGAAGTCCTATTTCGGGCATCGGGACAAGTTTCGGGGTTATCGGTATTGTACCGGGACCACCGGAGGGGTCCCGGGGGCCCACCGGGTGGGGCCACCCATCCCCGGGGGCCACATGGGCTGTAGGGGGTGCGCCTTGGCCTGCTTGGGCCAAGGGCACCAGCCCCACAAGGCCCATGCGCCTAGGGTTTTCCAAGGGGGAGGAGTCCTACTAGTGGAAGGCACCTCCTAGGTGCCTTTGGGGGAGGGAAACCCCCCTAGGCCGCCGCACCCCCTAGGAGATTGGATCTCCTAGGGCCGGCCACCCCCGCTTGGCACCCCTATATATAGTGGGGGAGAGGAGGGACTTCAGACCTTGAGTCCTTGGCCTTTGGTTGCCTCCTTCTCCCTCCCCAACACCTCCTCAACCTCCATAGTGCTTAGCGAAGCTCTGCTGGAGTACTGCAGCTCCATCAACACCACGCCGTCGTGCTGCTGCTGGTGCCATCTCCCTCAACCTCTCCTCCCTCCCTTGCTGGATCAAGAAGGAGGAGACGTGGCTGTTCCGTACGTGTGTTGAACGCGGAGGTGCCGTCCGTTCGGTGCTAGGATCTCCGGTGATTCGAATCACGTCGTGTTCGACTACATCATCCCCGTTCTTTGAACGCTTCCGCTCGCGATCTACAAGGTACGTAGATGCATCCAATGACTCGTTGCTAGATGAACTCCTAGATGATCTTGGTGAAACGAGTAGGAAAAATTTTGTTTTCTGCAACGTTCCCCAACAGTGGCATCATGAGCTAGGTCTATGCGTAGTTCTTCTTGCGCGAGTAGAACACAATTTGTTGTGGGCGTAGATTTGTCAACTTTCTTGCCGTTACTAGTCCTTTCTTGCTTCAGCGGTATTGTGGGATGAAGCGGCCCGGACCAACCTTACACGTACGCTTACGTGAGACCGGTCCACCGACTAACATGCACTAGTTGCATAAGGTGGCTGGCGGGTGTCTGTCTCTCCTACTTTAGTTGGAGCGGAATCGATGAACAGGGTCCTTATGAAGGGTAAATAGAAGTTGACAAATCACGTTGTGGCTTTAACGTAGGTAAGAAAACGTTCTTGCTAGAACCCTAATTCAGCCACGTAAAAAACTTGCAACAACAATTAGAGGACGTCTAACTTGTTTTTGCAGCAAGTGGTTTATGATATGATATGGCCAATGTTGTGATGAATGATGAATGATCTATATGTGATGTATGAGATGTTCATGCTATTGTAATAGGATTCACGACTTGCATGTCGATGAGTATGACAACCGGCAGGAGCCATAGGAGTTGTCTTTATTCTTTTAATGACCTGCGTGTCATCGAGAAACGCCATGTAAATTACTTTACTTTATTGCTAAACGCGTTAGCCATAGTAGTAAAAGTAATAGTTGGCGAGCAACTTCATGGAGACACGATGATGGAGATCATGATGATGGAGATCATGGTGTCAAGCCGGTGACAAGATGATCACGGAGCCCCAAGATGGAGATCAAAGGAGCTATGTGAAAATGGCCATATCATGTCACGTTTATTATTTGATTGCATGTGATGTTTATCATGTTTTGCATCTTGTTTACTTAGAACGACGGTAGTAAATAAGATGATCCCTCACAATAAAATTCAAGAAGTGTTTCCCCTAACTGTGCACCGTTGCGACAGTTCGCTGTTTCAAAACACCACGTGATGATCGGGTGTTTTATTCAGACGTTCACATACAACGGGTGTAAGACAGATTTACACATGCAAACACTTAGGTTGACTTGACGAGCCTAGCATGTACAGACATGGCCTCGGAACACAGAAGACCGAAAGGTCGAGCATGAGTCGTATAGAAGATACGATCAACATGAAGATGTTCACCGATGTTGACTAGTCCGTCTCACGTGATGATCGGACACGGTCTAGTTTAACTCGGATCATGTAATACTTAGATGACTAGAGGGATGTCTAATCTAAGTGGGAGTTCACTAATAATTTGATTAGTTGAACTTAATTATCATCAACTTAGTCTAAAATCTTTGCAATATGTCTTGTAGATCAAATGGCCAACGTAGTCCTCAACTTCAACACGTTCCTAGAGAAAACTAAGCTGAAAGACGATGGCAGCAACTATACGGACTGGGTCCGGAACCTGAGGATCATCCTCATAGCTGCCAAGAAAGATTATGTCCTACAAGCACCGCTTGGTGACGCACCCGTTCTCCCTGCAGAACAAGACGTTATGAACGCTTGGCAGGCACGTTTCGATGACTACTCCCTCGTTCAGTGCGGCATGCTTTACAGCCTAGAGCCGGGGCTCCAAAAGCGTTTTGAGAGACATGGAGCATATGAGATGTTCGAAGAGCTGAAAATGGTTTTCCAAGCTCATGCCCGGGTCGAGAGATATGAAGTCTCCGACAAATTCTTTAGCTGTAAGATGGAGGAAAACAGTTCTGTCAGTGAGCACATACTCACTATGTCTGGGTTGCATAACCGCTTGACTCAGCTGGGAGTTAATCTCCCGGATGATGCGGTCATTGACAGAATCCTCCAGTCGCTTCCACCAAGCTACAAGAGCTTTGTGATGAACTTCAATATGCAGGGGATGGAAAAGACCATTCCTGAAGTATTTGCTATGCTGAAATCAGCAGAGGTAGAAGTCAGAAAGGAACATCAAGTGGTGATGGTCAATAAAACCACTAAGTTCAAGAAAGGCAAGGGTAAAAAGAACTTCAAGAAGGACGGCAAGGAGGTTGCCGCGCCCGGCAAGCAAGCTGCTGGGAAGAAGCCAAAGAATGGACCCAAGCCCGAGACTGAGTGCTTTTATTGCAAGGGAAGCGGTCACTGGAAGCGGAACTGCCCTAAGTACTTAGCGGATAAGAAGGCCGGCAAAACAAAAGGTATATGTGATATACATGTAATGGATGTGTACCTTACTAGTGCCCGTAGTAGCTCCTGGGTATTTGATACCGGTGCAGTTGCTCACATTTGTAACTCAAAGCAGGGGCTGCGGAATAAGCGGAAACTGGCAAAGGACGAGGTGACGATGCGCGTCGGGAATGGTTCCAAGGTCAATGTGATCGCCGTCGGCACGCTACCTCTGCATCTCCCTTCGGGATTAGTTTTAAACCTTAATAATTGTTATTTAGTGCCAGCTTTGAGCATGAACATTGTATCGGGATCTCGTTTAATTCGAGATGGCTACTCTTTTAAATCTGAGAATAATGGTTGTTCCATTTTTATGAGAGATATGTTTTATGGTCATGCTCCTATGGTGAATGGTTTATTCCTTATGAATCTCGAACGTGATGCTACACATATTCATAATGTGAGTACCAAAAGAAGTAAAGTTGATAATGATAGTCCCACATACTTGTGGCACTGCCGCCTTGGTCACATAGGTGTCAAACGCATGAAGAAGCTCCATGCTGATGGACTTTTAGAGTCTCTTGATTATGAATCATTTGACACGTGCGAACCATGCCTTATGGGTAAAATGACCAAGACTCCGTTCTCAGGAACAATGGAGCGAGCAACCGACTTATTGGAAATCATACATACCGATGTGTGTGGTCCAATGAGTGTTGAGGCTCGCGGTGGCTATCGTTATATTCTCACCCTCACTGATGATTTAAGTAGGTATGGGTATATCTACTTAATGAAACACAAGTCTGAAACCTTTGAAAAGTTCAAGGAATTTCAGAGTGAGGTTGAAAATCAACGTGACAGGAAAATCAAGTTTCTACGATCAGATCGTGGAGGAGAATACTTGAGTCACGAGTTTGGGGCACACTTAAGAAAATGTGGAATAGTTTCACAACTCACGCCGCCTGGAACACCTCAGCGTAATGGTGTGTCCGAACGTCGTAATCGCACTCTGTTAGATATGGTGCGATCTATGATGTCTCTTACCGATTTACCGCTTTCTTTTTGGGGCTATGCTTTAGAGACTGCCGCATTCACTTTAAATAGGGCTCCGTCGAAATCCGTTGAGACGACACCGTATGAATTGTGGTTTGGGAAGAAACCTAAGCTGTCGTTTCTAAAAGTTTGGGGATGCGATGCTTATGTCAAGAAACTTCAACCTGAAAAGCTTGAACCCAAATCGGAAAAATGCGTCTTCATAGGATACCCAAAAGGAACTATTGGGTACACCTTCTACCTCAGATCCGAAGGCAAGATCTTTGTTGCCAAGAATGGGTCCTTTCTGGAGAAAGAGTTTCTCTCGAAAGAAGTAAGTGGGAGGAAAGTAGAGCTTGATGAAGTATTGCCTCTTGAACCGGAAAATGGCGCAACTCAAGAAAATGTTCCTGAGGTGCCAGCACCGACTAGAGAGGAAGTTAATGATAATGATCAAGATACTTCTGATCAAGCTCCTACTGAAATTCGAAGGTCCACAAGGACACGTTCCGCACCAGAGTGGTACGGCAACCCTGTCTTGGAAATCATGCTGTTAGACAACGGTGAACCTTCAAACTATGAAGAAGCGATGGCGGGCCCGGATTCCGACAAATGGCTAGAAGCCATGAAATCCGAGATAGGATCCATGTATGAAAACAAAGTATGGACTTTGACTGACTTGCCCGTTGAGCGGCGAGCCATAGAAAATAAATGGATCTTTAAGAAGAAGACAGATGCGGATGGTAATGTGACCATCTATAAAGCTCGGCTTGTCGCTAAGGGTTATCGACAAGTTCAAGGGGTTGACTACGATGAGACTTTCTCACCGGTAGCGAAGCTGAAGTCCGTCCGAATCATGTTAGCAATTGCCGCATTCTATGATTACGAAATATGGCAAATGGACGTCAAAACGGCATTCCTTAATGGTTTCCTTAAGGAAGAATTGTATATGATGCAGCCGGAAGGTTTTGTCGATCCTAAGAATGCTGACAAAGTGTGCAAGCTCCAACGCTCGATTTATGGGCTGGTGCAAGCATCTCGGAGTTGGAACATTCGCTTTGATGAGATGATCAAAGCGTTTGGGTTTACACAGACTTATGGAGAAGCCTGCGTTTACAAGAAAGTGAGTGGGAGCTCTGTAGCATTTCTCATATTATATGTAGATGACATACTTTTGATGGGAAATGATATAGAACTCTTGGACAGCATCAAGGCCTACTTGAATAAAAGTTTTTCAATGAAGGACCTTGGAGAAGCTGCTTATGTATTAGGCATCAAAATCTATAGAGATAGATCAAGACGCCTCATAGGTCTTTCACAAAGCACATACCTTGATAAGATATTGAAGAAGTTCAATATGGATCAATCCAAGAAGGGGTTCTTGCCTGTGTTGCAAGGTATGAAATTGAGCTCAGCTCAATGTCCGACCACGGCAGAAGATATAGAAGAGATGAGCGTCATCCCCTATGCCTCAGCCATAGGTTCTATTATGTATGCCATGCTGTGTACCAGACCTGATGTAAACCTTGCCGTAAGTTTGGTAGGAAGGTACCAAAGTAATCCCGGCAAGGAACACTGGACAGCGGTCAAGAATATCCTGAAGTACCTGAAAAGGACTAAGGAAATGTTTCTCGTTTATGGAGGTGACGAAGAGCTCGTCGTAAAGGGTTACGTCGACGCTAGCTTCGACACAGATCTGGATGACTCTAAGTCACAAACCGGATACGTGTATATTTTGAATGGTGGGGCAGTAAGCTGGTGCAGTTGCAAGCAAAGCGTCGTGGCGGGATCTATATGTGAAGCGGAGTACATGGCAGCCTCGGAGGCAGCACATGAAGCAATCTGGGTGAAGGAGTTCATCACCGACCTAGGTGTCATACCCAATGCGTCGGGGCCGATCAAGCTCTTCTGTGACAACACTGGAGCTATTGCACTTGCCAAGGAGCCCAGGTTTCACAAGAAGACAAGGCACATCAAGCGTCGCTTCAACTCCATTCGTGAAAATGTTCAAGATGGAGACATAGAGATTTGTAAAGTACATACGGACCTGAATGTAGCAGATCCGTTGACTAAACCTCTCCCTAGAGCAAAACATGATCAACACCAGAATTCCATGGGTGTTCGATTCATCACAATGTAACTAGATTATTGACTCTAGTGCAAGTGGGAGACTGTTGGAAATATGCCCTAGAGGCAATAATAAAAGCATTATTATTATATTTCCTTGTTCATGATAATTGTCTTTATTCATGCTATAATTGTGTTATCTGGAAATCGTAATACATGTGTGAATAATAGACATCAACATGTCCCTAGTAAGCCTCTAGTAGACTAGCTCGTTGATCAACAGATAGTCATGGTTTCCTGATTATGGACACTGGATGTCATTGATAACGAGATCACATCATTAGGAGAATGATGTGATGGACGAGACCCAATCCTAAACATAGCACAAGATCGTATAGTTCGTTTGCTAGAGTTTTGCAATGTCAAAGTATCTTTTCCTTAGACCATGAGATCGTGTAACTCCCGGATACCGTAGGAGTGCTTTGGGTATGCCAAACGTCACAACGTAACTGGGTGACTATAAAGGTAGACTACGGGTATCTCCGAAAGTGTCTGTTGGGTGACATGGATCAAGACTGGGATTTGTCACTCCGTATGACGGAGAGGTATCACTGGGCCCACTCGGTAATGCATCATCATAATGAGCTCAGAGTGACCAAGTGTCTGGTCACGGGATCATGCATTACGGTACGAGTAAAGTGACTTGCCGGTAACGAGATTGAACGAGGTATTGGGATACCGACGATCGAATCTCGGGCAAGTAACATATCGATAGACAAAGGGAATAGCGTACGGGGTTGATTGAATCCTCGACATCGTGGTTCATCCGATGAGATCATCATGGAGAATGTGGGAGCCAACATGGGTATCCAGATCCCGCTGTTGGTTATTGACCGGAGAGTCGTCTCGGTCATGTCTGCTTGTCTCCCGAACCCGTAGGGTCTACACACTTAAGGTTCGGTTACGCTAGGGTTGTAGGGATATGTATATGCAGTAACCCGAATGTTGTTCGGAGTCCCGGATGAGATCCCGGACGTCACGAGGAGTTCCGGAATGGTCCGGAGGTAAAGATTTATATATGGGAAGTCCTGTTTCGGGCATCGGGACAAGTTTCGGGGTTATCGGTATTGTACCGGGACCACCGGAGGGGTCCCGGGGGCCCACCGGGTGGGGCCACCCATCCCCGGGGGCCACATGGGCTGTAGGGGGTGCGCCTTGGCCTGCTTGGGCCAAGGGCACCAGCCCCACAAGGCCCATGCGCCTAGGGTTTTCCAAGGGGGAGGAGTCCTACTAGTGGAAGGCACCTCCTAGGTGCCTTTGGGGGGAGGGAAACCCCCCTAGGCCGCCGCACCCCCTAGGAGATTGGATCTCCTAGGGCCGGCCACCCCCCCTTGGCACCCCTATATATAGTGGGGGAGAGGAGGGACTTCAGACCTTGAGTCCTTGGCCTTTGGTTGCCTCCTTCTCCCTCCCCAACACCTCCTCAACCTCCATAGTGCTTAGCGAAGCTCTGCTGGAGTACTGCAGCTCCATCAACACCACGCCGTCGTGCTGCTGCTGGTGCCATCTCCCTCAACCTCTCCTCCCTCCCTTGCTGGATCAAGAAGGAGGAGACGTGGCTGTTCCGTACGTGTGTTGAACGCGGAGGTGCCGTCCGTTCGGTGCTAGGATCTCCGGTGATTCGAATCACGTCGTGTTCGACTACATCATCCCCGTTCTTTGAACGCTTCCGCTCGCGATCTACAAGGTACGTAGATGCATCCAATGACTCGTTGCTAGATGAACTCCTAGATGATCTTGGTGAAACGAGTAGGAAAATTTTTGTTTTCTGCAACGTTCCCCAACAAGGCTTCGGGACAATGTGTGAATCGTGCAAAGAGCGCCATCTACTTCAGTTCAAATACACCGGCCCAGCTCAAGCATCATCTGAAAGCCATCCTCAACATCGACGTTGAGGCTTTTAGCGAGTGTTACTTGGGACTACCTACGGCGGTCGGTCGCATCACGAGCGGGACCTTCGATCATATTGGGGAGAGAGCTCGCATACGGATACAGGGATGGTCCAAAAAATTACTTGCATGCGCAGGTCGTGAAACATTGCTGAAATCTATGGTTCAGGCTATCCCCACATATTCGATGAGCACTTTCTTACTATCGAAAAAGGTTTGCAAGAGCCTGACTTCACCAATGGCGAAATATTTTTGGAGCAGCTCTATTGACAAGAATGCATTGCATTGGGTCTCCTGGAATAATCTGGCGACACCAAAGTGCAAAGGAGGGATGGGTTTTCGGGACCCTCATCAGTTTAATCTTGCGCTACTTGGAAAGCACGGTTGGCGGTTTATGACCAACCCTAATTCTCTATGTGCAAGGGTTCTTAAAGGTTGCTACTTCCCTGACACAGAATTTATGCAGGCCACGGTGCCAAAGTCTGCATCTGCTACATGGCGAGCTATCATTGCAGGAAGGGAAGCTTTGCATGCGGGTCTCATTAAGAGAGTCGGAGACGGGAACTCCATTGATGTGTGGGCTGATAAATGGATCCCCGGGACGATCTCGATGACACCGCTGCTGAAACCACCGAACACTTTAGTTCTGAAAGTCTCGAATCTTATAGATCCCGAGAACTGGTCATGGAGGCATGAGTTGATTCGAACTACATTCATTGCTCCTGATGCTGACGTCATTCTGAACATCCCAATCAGGAGGGGCGGAGGTGACGATTCTTACAAAGTTTCAGAATTTACGCTCTATTCATTCAATATTTCCCTTTTTTGAAGACAAATTTTTGCATTTGGATTATCTATCACATATTCATGCCAGTATGGGCGAAAACCATCAATTTTCACATTCCCCTAATAAATGGGTGTTTTTGAGGTCCTTTTTCCGATCAGTTTCATGCCAGTATGGGGTCAAAGTATACAAAAATCACATTCTCCCCGTAGAACGCTGTTTTTAGAGCTCTCCTTTTTTGGAAACTTTCATTGTGCGTAGTACGAAAACCAATAGAAATCCCACTGGCAAAGGTGTTGTGCCGGTTGCCGACCAGGCGATCGACCAGCTTCCGACCAGAAGCGTTGGTCCAGTGAGGTGAGCCACAACCAGAACAGAGCTGTTACAAAGGAAGCCCACTCCCTTATGTTCTGATGGGAAATAGGACTAGGATCTGTAATAGTTGTATCTGCTTTCCTTTGGTTTGCATGGGCACGTGATACATTCCTAGCATGACGTTGGAACAAGCAAGGACCCAACGTGATCCAGCTTGGGCTTTTGAAAGATCAGGCAACTACACTGTTAAGTCGGCGTACCGTGCTCTAGTGACTCAGAACGAGCGTGTTGCTCTAGAGGAAGGGGCGGTTACCAGTGCTTCAACAGATGACAAACAGATGTGGTCTGCCCTGTGGAAGCTCAAAGTGATCCCAAAGGTACGAGTGTTTTGGTGGAGGGTACTACGAGGGATTCTACCGGGTGAGTGCACTCTCAAATACCGTCATATTGCAGTTTTAGACACTTAAAAGGTTTGTTCGGCAAAGGAGGAGGATCTTATGCATGCCCTCATCCAATGCTCGCATGCACGCCGCTTCTGGGATGAAGCGTGTGTGTGGTTTGGCCTTCGGCTACCTCGCTTACACCCACGTTCATGGGCCAGATGTTGGGGAACGTTGCAGAAAATTAAAAATTTTCCTACGGTTTCACCAAGATCCATCTATGAGTTCATCTAAGCAATGAGTGATAGGAGAGAGATTGCATCTACATACCACCTGTAGATCGCGTGCGGAAGCGTACGAGAGAACGGTGATGATAGAGTCGTACTCGTCGTGATCCAAATCACCAATGACCAAGTGCCGAACGGACAGCACCTCCGCGTTCAACACACGTACGGAGCGGATGATGTCTCCTCCTTCTTGATCCAGCAAGGGGTAAGGAGAGGTTGATGATGATCCAGCAGCACAACGGCGTGGTGGTGGATGCAGCAGAACTCTGGCAGGGCTTCGCCAAACTACAGCGGGAGGAGGAAGAGGTGTAACAGGGAGAGGGAGGCGCCAAGACACAGGGTGCGGCTGCCCTCCCCCCTGCCCTCCTTTATATAGGCCCCCAGGGGGCGCCGGCCCTGGGAGATCTAATCTCCCAAGGGGGGCGCCGGCCAAGGGGAGTGGAGTGCCCCCCAAGGCAAGTGCCCCCCCACCTAGGGTTTCCAACCCTAGGCGCAGGGGGGGGCACCAGCCCACTAGGGGCTGGTTCCCCTCCCACTTCAGCCCATGGGGCCCTCCGGGATAGGTGGCCCCACCCGGTGGACACCCGAGACCCTTCCGGTGGTCCCGGTACAATACCGGGTGACCCCGAAACTTTCTCGATGGCCGAAACAGCACTTCCTATATATAATTCTTTACCTCCGGACCATTCCGGAACTCCTCGTGACGTCTGGGATCTTATTCGGGACTCCCAACAATATTTGGTTTGCTGCATACTCATATTCATACAACCCTAGCGTCACCGAACCTTAAGTGTGTAGACCCTACGGGTTCGGGAGACATGCAGACATGACCGAGACGGATCTCCGGTCCATAACCAACAACGGGATCTGGATACCCATGTTGGCTCCCACATACTCCTCGATGATCTCATCGGATGAACCACGATGTCGAGGATTCAAGCAACCCCGTATACTATTCCCTTTGTCAGACGGTATGTTACTTGCCCGAGATTCGATCGTCGGTATCCCAATACCTCGTTCAATCTCGTTGCCGGCAAGTCACTTTACTCGTACCGTAATGCATGATTCCGTGACCAGACACTTGGTCACTTTGAGCTCATTGTGATGATGCACTACCGAGTGGGCCCAGTGATACCTCTCCGTTATACGGAGTGACAAATCCCAGTCTTGACCCGTGTCAACCCAACAGACACTTTCAGAGATACCTGTAGTGCACCTTTATAGTCAGCCAGTTACGTTGTGACGTTTGGTACACCCAAAGCACTCCTACGGTATCCGGGAGTTACACGATCTCATGGTCTAAGGAAGAGATACTTGACATTGGAAAAGCTCTAGAAAAACGAACTACACGATCTTGTGCTATGCTTAGGATTGGGTCTTGTCCATCACATCATTCTCCTAATGATGTGATCCCGTTGTCAACGACATCTAATGTCCATAACCAGGAAACCATGACTATCTGTTGACCAACGAGCTAGTCAACTAGAGGCTTACTAGGGACGTATTGTGGTCTATGTATTCACACGTGTATTACGATTTCCGGATAATACAATTATAGCATGAACAAAAGACAATTATCATGAACAAGGAAATATAATAATAATCCTTTTATTATTGCCTCTAGGGCATATTTCCAACAGTCTCCCACTTGCACTAGAGTCAATAATCTAGTTACATTGTGATGAATTGAACACCCATAGAGTTCTGGTGTTGATCATGTTTTGCTCGCGGAAGAGGTTTAGTCAACGGATATGCGACATTCAGATCCGTATGTACTTTGCAAATATCTATGTCTCCATCTTGAACATTTTCACGGATGGAGTTGAAACGACGCTTGATGTGCTTGGTCTTCTTGTGAAACCTGGGCTCCTTGGCAAGGGCAATAGCTCCAGTGTTGTCACAGAAGAGTTTGATCGGCCCCGACGCATTGGGTATGACTCCTAGGTCGGTGATGAACTCCTTCACCCAAATTGCTTCATGCGCTGCCTCCGAGGCTGCCATGTATTCCGCTTCACATGTAGATCCCGCCACGACGCTCTGCTTGCAGCTGCACCAGCTTACTGCCCCACCATTCAACATATACACGTATCCGGTTTGTGACTTAGAGTCATCCAGATCTGTGTCGAAGCTAGTGTCGACGTAACCCTTTACGACGAGCTCTTCGTCACCTCCATAAACGAGAAACATGTCCTTTGTCCTTTTCAGGTACTTCAGGATATTCTTGACCGCTGTCCAGTGTTCCTTGCCGGGATTACTTTGGTACCTTCCTACCAAACTTACAGCAAGGTTTACATCAAATTTTGTACACAGCATGGCATACATAATAGATCCTATGGCTGAGGCATAGGGTATGACGCTCATCTCTTCTTTATCTTTTGCTGTGGTCGGGCATTGAGCCGAGCTCAATCTCACACCTTGCAGTACAGGCAAGAACCCTTTCTTGGACTGATCCATTTTGAACTTCTTCAAAATCTTATCAAGGTATGTGCTTTGTGAAAGACCTATGAGGCGTCTTGATCTAACCCTATAGATCTTGATGCCTAATATGTACGCAGCTTCTCCAAGGTCCTTCATTGAAAAACACTTATTCAAGTAGGCCTTAATGTTGTCCAAGAATTCTATATCATTTCCCATCAAAAGTATGTCATCTACATATAATATGAGAAATGCTACAGAGCTCCCACTCACTTTCTTGTAAACACAGGCTTCTCCATAAGTCTGCATAAACCCAAACGCTTTGATCATCTCATCAAAGCGAATGTTCCAACTCCGAGATGCTTGCACCAGCACATAAATGGATCGCTGGAGCTTGCATACTTTGTTAGCATTCTTAGGATCGACAAAACCTTCCGGCTGCATCATATACAGCTCTTCCTTAAGATAACCGTTAAGGAATGCCGTTTTGATGTCCATCTGCCATATCTCATAATCATAGTATGCGGCAATTGCTAACATGATTCGGACGGACTTAAGCTTCGCTACGGGAGAGAAAGTCTCATCGTAGTCAATCCCTTGAACTTGCCGATAACCCTTAGCGACAAGTCGAGCTTTATAGATGGTGACATTACCATCCGCGTCCGTCTTCTTCTTAAAGATCCATTTGTTTTCTATCGCTCGCCGATCATCGGGCAAGTCAGTCAAAGTTCATACTTTATTTTCATACATGGATTCTATCTCGGATTGCATGGCTTCTAGCCATTTGTTGGAATCCGGGCCCGCCATCGCTTCTTCATAGTTCGAAGGTTCACCGTTGTCTAACAACATGATTTCCAGGACAGGGTTGCCATACCACTCTGGTGTGGAACGTGTCCTTGTGGACCTACGAAGTTCAGTAGCAACTTGATCCGAAGTACCTTGATCATCATCATTAATTTCCTCTCCAGTCAGTGTAGGCACCACAGGAACATTTTCCTGAGCTGTACTACCTTCCGGTTCAAGAGGTAGTACTTCATCGAGTTCTACTTTCCTCCCACTTACTCCTTTCGAGAGAAACTCCTTTTCCAGAAAGGATCCGTTCTTGGCAACAAAGATCTTGCCTTCGGATCTAAGGTAGAAGGTATACCCAATGGTTTCCTTAGGGTATCCTATGAAGACGCATTTTTCCGACTTGGGTTCGAGCTTTTCAGGTTGAAGTTTCTTGACATAAGCATCGCATCCCCAAACTTTTAGAAACGACAGCTTAGGTTTCTTCCCAAACCATAATTCATACGGTGTCGTCTCAACGGATTTAGACGGTGCCCTATTTAAAGTGAATGTAGCTGTCTCTAGAGCGTATCCCCAAAATGATAGCGGTAAATCGGTAAGAGACATCATAGATCGCACCATATCCAATAGAGTGCGATTACGATGTTCGGACACACCGTTACGCTGAGGTGTTCCAGGCGGCGTGAGTTGTGAAATGATTCCACATTTTCTTAAGTGTGTACCAAATTCGTGACTTAAATATTCTCCTCCACGATCTGATCGTAAGAATTTTATCTTTCGGTCACGTTGATTCTCTACTTCATTCTGAAATTCCTTGAACTTTTCAAAGGTCTCAGACTTGTGTTTCATCAAGTAGACATACCCATATCTACTTAAGTCATCAGTGAGAGTGAGAACATAACGATATCCTCCGCGAGCCTCAACGCTCATTGGACCACACACATCAGTATGTATGATTTCCAATAAGTTGGTTGCTCGCTCCATTGTTCCGGAGAACGGAGTCTTGGTCATTTTGCCCATGAGGCATGGTTCGCATGTGTCAAATGATTCATAATCGAGAGACTCTAAAAGTCCATCAGTATGGAGCTTCTTCATGCGCTTGACACTAATGTGACCAAGGAGGCAGTGCCACAAGTATGTGGGACTATCGTTATCAACTTTACATCTTTTGGTATTCACACTATGAATATGTGTAACATTACGTTCAAGATTCATTAAGAATAAACCATTGACCATCGGGGCATGACCATAAAACATATCTCTCATATAAATAGAACAACCATTATTCTCGGATTTAAATGAATAGCCATCTCGCATCAAACGAGATCCAGATACAATGTTCATGCTCAAACTTGGCACTAAATAACAATTATTGAGGTTCATAACTAATCCCGTGGGTAAATGTAGAGGTAGCGTGCCGACGGCGATCACATCGACCTTGGGACCATTCTCGACGCGCATCGTCACCTCGTCCTTCGCCAGTCTCCGCTTATTCCGCAGCTCCTGCTATGAGTTACAAATATGAGCAACGGCACCGGTATCAAATACCCAGGAGTTACTACGAGTACTGTTAAGGTACACATCAATTACATGTATATCAAATATACCTTTAGTGTTGCCGGCCTTCTTATCCGCTAAGTATTTGGGGCAGTTCCGCTTCCAGTGACCCTTCCCTTTGCAATAAAAGCACTCAGTCTCAGGCTTGGGTCCATTCTTTGACTTCTTCCCGGCAACTGGCTTACCGGGTGAGGCAACATCTTTGCCGTCCTTCTTGAAGTTCTTCTTACCCTTGCCCTTCTTGAACTTAGTGGTCTTATTGACCATCAACACTTGATGTTCTTTCTTGATTTCAACCTCTGCTGACTTCAGCATTGAAAATACTTCAGGAATGGTCTTCATCATCCCCTGCATATTGTAGTTCAGCACAAAGCTCTTATAGCTCGGTGGGAGCGACTGAAGGATTCTGTCAATGACCGCCTTGTCCGGGAGGTTGATCTCCAGCTGGGACAGGCGGTTGTGCAACCCAGACATTTTGAGTATGTGCTCACTGACAGAACTGTTTTCCTCCATCTTACAACTATAGAACTTGTCAGAGACTTCATATCTCTCGACCCGGGCATGAGCCTGAAAAACCATTGTCAGCTCCTCGAACATCTCATATGCTCTCTGTCGCTCAAAACGCTTTTGGAGCCCCGGTTCTAAGCTGTAAAGCATGCCGCACTGAACGAGGGAGTAATCATCAGCACATGACTGCCAAGTGTTCATAACATCTTGGTTTTCTGGGATGGGTGCTTCACCTAGCGGTGCTTCTAGGACATAATCTTTCTTGGCTGCTATGAGGATGATCCTCAGGTTCCGGACCCAGTCCGAATAGTTGCTGCCATCATCTTTCAGCTTGGTTTTCTCTAGGAACGCGTTGAAGTTCATGTTGACATGAGCGTTGGCCATTTGATCTACAAGACATATTTTGCAAAGATTCTAGACTAAGTTCATGATAATTAAGTTCATCTAATCAAATTATTTAATGAACTCCCACTCAGATTAGACATCCCTCTAGTCATCTAAGTGTTACACGATCCGAGTCGACTAGGCCATGTCCGATCATCACGTGAGACGGACTAGTCATCATCGGTGAACATCTCCATGTTGATCGTATCTTCCATACGACTCATGTTCGACCTTTCGGTCTCTTGTGTTCCTAGGCCATGTATGTACATGCTAGGCTCGTCAAGTTAACCCTAAGTGTTTATGCATGTGTAAAACTGTCTTACACCCGTTGTATGTGAACGTAAGGATCTATCACACCCGATCATCACCTGGTGCTTCAAAACGACGAACTTTAGCAACGGCGCACAGTTAGGGGGAACACTTTCTTGAAATTATTATAAGGGATCATCTTATTTACTACCGTCGTTCTAAGTAAACAAGATGCATAAACATAATAAACATCACATGCAATTATATAATAGTGACATGATATGGCCAATATCATATAGCTCCTTTGATCTCCATCTTCGGGGCTCCATGATCATCTTCGTCACCGGCATGACACCATGATCTCCATCATCGTGTCTTCATGAAGTTGTCACGCCAACGACTACTTCTACTTCTATGGCTAACGCGTTTAGCAATAAAGTAAAGTAATTTACATGGCGTTCTTCAATGACACGCAGGTCATACAAAAAATAAAGACAACTCCTATGGCTCCTGCCGGTTGTCATACTCATCGACATGCAAGTCGTTATTCCTATTACAAGAACATGATCTCATACATCACAATATATCATTCATCATTTATCACAACTTCTGGCCATATCACATCACATGACAATTGCTGCAAAAACAAGTTAGACGTCCTCTAATTGTTGTTGCATCTTTTACATGGCTGCAATTGGGTTCTAGCAAGAACGTTTTCTTACCTACGAATAACCACAACGTGATTTTGTCAACTTCTATTTACCCTTCATAAGGACCCTTTTCGTCGAATCCGCTCCAACTAAAGTGGGAGAGACAGAAACCCACTTGCCACCTTATGCAACTAGTGCATGTCAGTCGGAGGAACCTATCTCACGTAAGCGTACGTGTAAGGTCGGTCCAGGCTGCTTCATCCCACAATACTGCTGAAGCAAAATAAGACTAGTAGCGGCAAGCAAGTTGACAAGATCTACGCCCACAACAAAATTGTGTTCTACTCGTGCAATAGAGAACTACGCATAGACCTAGCTCATGATGCCACTGTTGGGGAACGTTTCAGAAAATTAAATTTTTTCCTACGGTTTCACCAAGATCCATCTATGAGTTCATCTAAGCAACGAGTGATAGGAGAGAGATTGCATCTACATACCACTTGTAGATCGCGTGCGGAAGCATTCGAGAGAACAATGATGATAGAGTCGTACTCGCCGTGATCCAAATCACCGATGACCAAGTGCCGAAGGGACAGCACCTCCGCATTCAACACACGTATAGAGCGGATGATGTCTCCTCCTTCTTGATCCAGCAAGGGGGAAGGAGAGGTTGATGATGATCCAGCAGCACAACGACGTGGTGGTGGATGCAGCAGAACTCCGGCAGGGCTTCGCCAAACTACTTCGGGAGGAGGGAGAGGTGTAGCAGGGGGAGGGAGGCGCCAAGACACAGGGTGCGGCTGCCCTCCCCCCTGCCCTCCTTTATATAGGCCCCCAGGGGGGCGCCGGCCCTGGGAGATCTAATCTCCCAAGGGGGGCGGCGGCCAAGGGGGTGGAGTGCCCCCCAAGGCAAGTGGGGCGCCCCCCCCCCACCTAGGGTTTCCAACCCTAGGCGCAGGGGGGGGCGCACCAGCCCACTAGGGGCTGGTTCCCCTCCCACTTCAGCCCACGGGGCCCTCCGGGATAGGTGGCCCCACCCAGTGGACCCCCGGGACCCTTCCGGTGGTCCCGGTACAATACCGGGTGACCCCGAAACTTTCCCGATGGCCGAAATAGCACTTCCTATATATAATTCTTTACCTCTGGACCATTCCGGAACTCCTCGTGACGTCCGGGATCTCATTTGGGACTCCAAACAATATTCGGTTTGCTGCATACTCATATTCATACAACCCTAGCGTCACCGAACCTTAAGTGTGTAGACCCTACGGGTTCGGGAGACATGCAGACATGACCGAGACGGCTCTCCGGTCAATAACCAACAGCGGGATCTGGATACCCATGTTGGCTCCCACATACTCCTTGATGATCTCATCGGATGAACCACGATGTCGAGGATTCAAGCAACCCCGTATACTATTCCCTTTGTCAGACGGTATGTTACTTGCCCGAGATTCGATCGTCGGTACCTCAATACCTCGTTCAATCTCGTTGCCGGCAAGTCATTTTACTCATACCGTAATGCATGATCCCGTGACCAGACACTTGGTCACTTTGAGCTCATTATGATGATGCACTATCGAGTGGGCCCAGTGATACCTCTCCGTTATACGGAGTGACAAATCCCAGTCTTGACCCGTGTCAACCCAACAGACACTTTCGGAGATACCTGTAGTGCACCTTTATAGTCACCCAGTTAAGTTGTGACGTTTGGTACACCCAAAGCACTCCTACGGTATCCGGGAGTTACACGATCTCATGGTCTAAGGAAGATATACTTGACATTGGAAAAGCTCTAGCAAAACGAACTACACGATCTTGTGCTATGCTTAGGATTGGGTCTTGTCCATCACATCATTCTCCTAATGATGTGATCCCATTGTCAACGACATCTAATGTCCATAGTCAGGAAACCATGACTATCTGTTGACCAACGAGCTAGTCAACTAGAGGCTTACTAGGGACGTATTGTGGTCTATGTATTCACACGTGTATTACAATTTCCGGATAATACAATTATAGCATGAATAAAAGACAATTATCATGAACAAGGAAATATAATAATAATCCTTTTATTATTGCCTCTAGTGCATATTTCCAACACCAGAGACATCCTATGTGGAGACCGAGTCAAGGATGAAGATCGAGCAAAGATTATCACCATCATGTGGACGATTTGGCATTCTCGAAATCGGATCAAGCATGGGGAAGAAGGAAGGGATCCAAAAGCCGCTATCACGGCGACTAGAGAAGCTCTTGCACTGTTGGAACTGCCTAGATCAGGTCCCATCTTGCTACCAGGGCATGGCTGGCGACCGCCCGAGCCAGGGATGGTGAAGATCACGACGGATGGCGCACTTAACATCGTGGAAGGAAGAGGAGGGGCGGGTGGTATAGCCCGTTCCGTGTCCGCGCTGTTGGGATCATGGTGCAAGCCGTTTGTTGAGATCTCGAACCCTTTTTTAATGGAAGCTATATCAATGCGGGAAGGAGTTCTATTTGCAAAGCTTCGATGCCTCTCGCATGTGATAATGGAGACAGATTGCCATGAGTTGGTACTACTCTGGAACACTCGCCACAATTCGCGTTCGATTGTGGCTCCTATCTTAGACGAAATAGGAGATCTAGCTTTTGATTTTTCTTTTTTTGAGATCCAGCATGTAACCAGGTCAGCAAACTTGCATGCGCATCTCTATGCAAAACGTGCATGCACTTTGAATGTGAGCGACTGCTGGCTTGACGAGACTCCTAGTTTCTTGGTAAGCAGCCTTCTAGCTGATTGCCGGGACAACTCTTTTGTTGAATAAAGCTCTCTGATTGCCCGCAAAAAAAATGTCCGATCTACATCTAACACATGTGGGATAAGTTGTGTATTTTTGCATAAGGATCCTTGGTAGTCTGCGCCTTATTTGCGGAAAACTCTTTAGTCTCTCAAGACAAGTTCATCCCTTCCTCACTCTATCCAGATGGCTGGGGATGGATGAATTATTAATAGAGCGTGCGAAATTGATCATGCTGGAAAAGACAGGTTTGGAGTTCCTACTTCTTTTGCCGGATCAAATTTTGTCCATGTTGCATCTTTCAAATGCTCGAGAGATGATTGCCATTAGTGTCTGGTATTTATGGTTTGAAAGCCATAAACTAGTATACGAGGAGATAGTTCAGAGTGCATACCAGGTTTCTACGGGGATTTGTACCCTTACAACTAGTTTTGTTATCGCCTCCTCGCCAAAGGCTATCTTGAAAAGAGAAGGTTGGATAAGGCCCTTGTTTTTTTTTGTCAAACTTAATGTTGATGTATCTTTTGATCAAGATCTGCTTTGGGGCACTGTTGGGGCGGTTCTGAGGGATGACAAAGGCAACT
Source organism: Triticum dicoccoides (assembly GCF_002162155.2). Taxonomy (NCBI): domain Eukaryota; kingdom Viridiplantae; phylum Streptophyta; class Magnoliopsida; order Poales; family Poaceae; genus Triticum; species Triticum dicoccoides. The sequence continues at coordinate 173,108,369 of NC_041393.1, read as the reverse complement.
TCATTGCCGGAGGGAATGGAAAGATAGATTGGTATGTGAATGTCGTGACGGCTAAAGCTCTGGCTCCTAGTTTCGGTCTTTCCCTTCCGCAAAGGGCATGTTTCAATCGTCTCGTTATAAACTGACAATTTGGAGGTCTTTTGATACCATGAAGAATGAAGGACAATCTACGGGAGCGGCGGCAGGTATTTTTGACGATTGTTATCATTTTGCTTGTGAATTTTCTATTTCTAGGTTTGAGCATGAAAATAATCAGTGTTGTGAACCATAGACGAGCTCACAGACAACACCATCAAGACGAGAAGGCTTGAGGAAAAACTCTTTACCGAGCAAATGCCGTCGCCGCCATCAATGATGTGTCACTTGAGATGTTCAAGTAGGGTGCATTCAATGTGCTTCATGTTGACTTTACCAATAGAAAGTACTCCATTCGCTTCATATTAGTTGTCGCTGAATTAAGCACCGCTTTGTAAAATATTAAATGCTAGAAGTCATTCTACTTGTCCGTTGACTTCTTTCTGCTCTTTGTACTCCACAAATGTTGAATAAGGCACTAAATTTGTTTAAGTGAGCCTTTTTTGTTTGAATCATGCTAGCAGAAAACCCCCTTGGAGGTAGCACACAAGGTAAACCCATGTGGGAAAGAGGTATTTGCAGAAAGTTGTCGTATGCAGAAAGTTGTCGTATGCTGGATATACGGCAAACAACCTTGATGCATGTGCAAAAGCAAACATTTAACGCCTTTTCACTATCATGACCACTCGATCCACTCATTGTCATATCGCCAGCCGCATTCAACGACACTTTACATGTCAACCCCCGAGAAATCATACTCCCTCCGATCCATATTACTTGTCGTATATTTATGTAGATACACATGTATGTAGACATGTTTTAGTGTTAGATACAACAAATCTAAGCCAAGTAATACGAATCGGAGGGAGTACCTCGAATCGTCATTCTAGTTGTATTCATCCCTAGGTTTGTCAGGTTCTGATGCCTCGTGGTTTCTTCTTCTAGCGAGCCATGAGCCTCCGCCCTCAACGTATGCATTTGTCAAGGAGGGCTTACGAAAGCCTGACCTTCATCAGACAAGCACAAAGACCTACATGAAGCTCGAAAGTTACTCTCTTCTCAAGCCCAAGCCTAGCCCCATAGCTCGGGCCGAACGAGTGAATCTCAATATGCATTTAACAACTAAAAACCTTTTTCTGGGTTGGGCTCTCATATGCCAGGTTGTCGGTCAGGCTGCCCATGCCTAGGTGTATAGTCGGCGCCGTATTTCTTGGCTCCACAACGACCATCTGACCCTTCATGTCCTCTTGAAGCCTCACATGCTTAGGAACTGTAATTGTCGGCCTCCTCTGCTCGGTCAATGCCAACGTCTTTCGTGTTGCTTCTCACTGCTATGTCCCTAGTGAGGCATTGATTCTATACCCCCTTTCCTGACCTCCCTATCACCTCAAAATTTGACCGAAAATACAAAAGGGGCTAATAAACCAAGACCGGGGAAGTAGAACATAAAGAAAAAACTATCTATAGAACAAAGCAAGCTCTATAGAAAAACTATCCTAAGAAATGAATCCTCCAAAAAATTCTATGAAATTCTTTTAATCCAAAGGGTACCTAACACATTGCATGATTCACACGCCGAAGACAAGCTAATACCACACAAGTTGGTGGGTTCATTCAAGCCC
>NC_041393.1:173079385-173106328 GCF_002162155.2 Triticum dicoccoides | reverse complement strand
CGAAGGTACCACTTTCCAAATCGATCTATTCAATACGTTTGATCTTGCAAAACTCCCACAATGTACAGTAGCACCATGCTTACAGTTTCTTCAATCTTGTACTAGAAAGTACACAAATTCAATAAGGAATACATGACATTTCTAAACCCTAATGTGGCTAGCTGCGCACATTAGAGGTGCACATACCAGACATGGCACTACTTCATTTCCAAAAGATCAATATGCAAGAATGAATTGTACTCCCTCCGTCGCAAAATAAGTGTCGCTGATTTAGTACAACTTTGTACTGAATCAGTTACACTTATTTTGGGACAGAGAGAGTATTAGATAAGTGGAAACAAATTTGTACAAATGAATGTGAATAATTTCAACAAAGAGACTATGAACAATAATGTACACATATGTGCAAGTGTAGTCTCTTCCCCCAGGGCCTAGTTTGTGGCTCGGACGGAAGTTACAGGCTCTGTACAACACGGTATCACAAAACTGGTAAAGCCGCCAAGCGGCTTGCATTTGCGAAGGTAATATCTGAACAGAGCATCAACTGTTCGGTAGAAGTAACTACATATATGTCTTTCAAAGTGAAGCCATGAACCACAGGTAAGATATATCCATTCCCCAGGTGTGAGTTCAGATATGGCATGCATACGGTGTTCAAGAAAACACGTATCACTCCCTGCAAATGAAACAACCGTGATGATTTAATAAACAAACCATAGATGTAGAACAAAGCCTTCACTTGCAACGATGGCTATCCATTACTATACGAAATAAAATGTGAGCAGTAGGCAGCCAGAAGTCAACTAACAGAATAATATGAATCCCCTTACCACTGATAAAAAGTAAATAAAATAAATGTGCATAAAGACAGTGGAATACCTGAATCAAAGACATATGGAAGTTTCCGATTTTACTCCACTTCAAGGAAAGAGAGAAATCATTTAAGCCAACCGTACCATATACTTTATCCCCTGATGCCTCCACAACACCTGACGCGCTAACTACCTGCAAGGAAACAAATCATTCCAGATGTTAGAATCCTACTTGGAATATTAATACTGTATATGATTTAAAATTTCAAAAAAGTGATGCTGAAGCTAAGAGACTGTTAATAGTGCAACCAGTGATGGTAAACACATCTTGAAGCAATGGAGCAACAAAAACACATCATAAAAGAAGTTTAGAATTTTAGATTTCTTACTACAGAGATGCATGCAACTGGAACCGTCTCCGTGCCATGTAAAACATCAATTATCATGTCCGCATTAATGGTAGCACCAATCTTTTCAGATGTAATCCTCATTAGTGGGGATGAAGTCATCGAAATGTTCAGGACCATGTCATCATTTGGATAGTTCCAATACAAGCGAGGAATAATAAATTTCCAGCCTGCTGTATTCAGTAGAGATTGATCAGGAACTTTGTCGACAACCCAATGCATGGAACCTGCCTGAAGGGGGAAAAGGGATAATGTAAAACCTACAAGGCAGAACATTCTTGACATATTATTAAAAATGTCTGATTACCTTGAAGTAAGCCTCTAATGCCGAATTGAATACATCTTCATCGAGTGAAAGCAAAAGCATATTTGATGCTCCACCACAAGATAATGAAAGCTGGGGATGCTTCTGCAAATTGCTAGTCTTAGCAACTGTAGAAGTGAACAATCCACTGATATCAAACTCAATTGAGGAATTCCCGTATTGTGGATCATTGACAAAAGTCATGTTCAGAGCAGTGACATTGTCCAGACTGACACTCCTAGGAAGACCTTGAAGCAACGAGTCCAGTTTTGATGTGCTGCCAATAATATTTTCCGGTATTACCTTTTCAACCGCAGCTCGAATATGGTCCTCAAAAGCATTTATAAACCTTCAAAAAGAAGGCCAAGTAGGAAAAATAATTAAATTAGGAGAATTTCGCCTTTGACGTGATTGGTTATATTTATAAAAGAGGGAACATCAAATCAAATAAAATGATCAGATATGTTCATGTTTATGAAGGAGCCTGACCAAAGCCGTGAATGGCATCTCATTTGTTTTCTAGTCTCAGAAGATGAACAAAAATTGAACTAAATCATGTCTCACTAGAAATATCACGTATGTTTGTCCTAGTCTCACAAAAGCTACGCACTTTTTACACCAAGAGACATCATTTCCTAAACTCTAAATCCTCAAGTGCTAATAAACAATTTCAACTTGTATTTTAATTTTTTAGCATTTATTTTTAAAGAGATACACAAGGAGAGCATACCCTTGATAAAACCAAGATGCTCCACCATCCAGAGATATCACCAAGTCCTTCACAGAACAACCACATTGTGTGGCATTCAGAGCCAAACTTCCATTGTAATTCTTGATTTCCATGGTTGTCCCAACTTCCATTCCTTGAACCTTACACACATGGAAAATTCATGAGCTGCTTCTTCTCAGTAGCAGAACAGACAAACAACAACTAAAGATAGAGTAGAAAGTAACCTAGTATCTTAGCTGGCTAGGAAGTTTACATGATGCAACAATGGAATATCATCATAAGTCAAATATATAGCATATCATGAGTATAATATGAAACATTACCCACAATTTGACAAGTTAATTTGAGATTTTAAGACCATAATGCTCATGCCAGTTATTAGACTTTTTCCTTGAGCATAAATCAAACTATCAGAAAGTTTTCAGTAAAGGTACAACAATGGGTTGTATTTTGACACACTCGATGATCTAATTTTCAAATGTTTTACTGTTTCCAAAAGAAAACATAGACTTCACAACATTCTTCAAGCAATTCAAGGAAAAATGAATGTTATGTAACAATCAAAAATAAGACAGAGCCAGTAAGATAGTACTGGTCTCCAGCGTATTTGCTGTATCAAGGAGTATCCTCACCCTTGAGTACAATTCTTACACTAGACCCCTCCTGCCTACTTCCTTTAACTGGCCAAAACCAGTGCAGTAGCATAGTACAATAATAGCTGATCAATTAATGATTTTTGAAACTCTGATAGTACCAAGGATTGTTTTAACTCATCAATGCATGATTGTTTGTCTTCGAGTTAAAGAGTAACTGTGTAAGTAATACAATTGCCACGTGCGGTAAACTGATTCAGAATTAAATACTTTTGAAGAAGTCAAAGAATTGCAGACTTGCAAAATATTAACATACAGCAAGAAGCAGCTTCTGCTATTTGAGTTAAAATGTGTTGTCAAAAGAATATTCTCAGTGGAAAAGGATAAATAATGAATAAGTATGTAAATCAAGAAACCGAGAAGAAATTTCCAGCTTGGTTTGATAGAGACAAGAAACCATGAATATGCAAACTCGTTGTGTAAGCAATCTACTTCTGTTTCCATTCTTTGAGCCATCAAAGTGAAGAGAATGTCAGGAACTAACTCACACTTCAATCACTAGACAGCTAGGTAAACTTACACTCATAAGGCATACAAGAGTACTACTAAAGGTCGCGTTTCTTAAGCACCAAACTCACACGATCCACATAACTACAGTTGGAATTAAGAAATATCCAAGCCAGGGCAATTATGTTCTGGTGTCAAGCTAGTGCTAGCATACAAATTCAATGATGCTGTCAAAACAAAGCAATCAGAGTTCACACCGAATTTCACGATAATGGTAGACCAAATCTAGCACATTCGACACCAAATCGCACCCCCTTCTGGCCCGCAGTAGCCAGAGGAAATCAGTCGATTACCAGGATCGAGGCGGTGCCGCTGTCGGAGATCTCCACGGGGAAGTACCAGGAGTAGTAGGAGTAGCTCCAGGCCATGCTGATGTTGGCGGTAATGCCGGAGGCGACGACGACGAGGGCCGAGTCGCCGAGGCGAACAACAGAGTCATCCCCCACGTCGAGGTGGAAGAGCGTGATGTTGGAGACGGCGGCGCGGATGCCGCCGAGGAAGGGCACGCGAAAGGCCTTCTCCGCCCCGGGGAGGCGGAGCGGGGTGAGCGACCGCACCGCCTCGCCGATCAGCACGTCCTTGGCGAAGGCCAGGCCCGTGTCGCCGATCACCGCGGAGAGGTGCGCCTCGTCGCCGGTGGCCGCGGCGGAGGCGAAGAGGGGGAGGACGAGGACGAGGAGTAAAGGGAGGAGGTGGTGATGGGCCATGGCGGGTGGGGGAGGGGTAGGAGGCGGGCGGCGGAAGGAAGAAGAGGAAGGAAGGAAGGCAGGTAGCAGCGGCAGTCTGGTGAACTCTGAGTCATCATCGATTCGCAGAGTTCCAAATCAATAAGGAATAGAAAAAAAACATGCTCTAATCCTGCGGTTATTAAAAATAGAGTTATAAAGAACACATTTATCACTTTTTAAAAATGAAAGAACACATTTATGTGCATCACAGGATAAAAAGTAAGTTTTTTAAAATTAGTTGTGTGCCATAGCTGTAAAAGAAACAAAACTCATGAGGTTCTTTTTCTTTGCGGGTAAAAAAGATCATGAGGTTCGGATTAATGGTTTCTTTTCCTTTAAACTGTATGAAAGTACCAGTTCTTAGGAAAAAAGAATTTATGATTAAAAACCATAAAAATATCAAACAAGCCCTCATAAAAGAAAATTGAGAAAATAAAAACTCTGATGAAATTAGGGATGAAAATGAAGTGGAAAATTTCCGCTTTTCCGGAGAAAAAATGGAAACGGAAAGAAAATATGAAAACGAAAACGGTTTGCGAAAAGGAAATGAAAATGGAATTTTTTATGTGGAAACGGAAACAAAAATGACACAGTGTTTTCCGATGGAACACACGTGGAAATGGAACTTTCCGTTTCCGTGAATATGGAATTTCCATTTCTACTATAGGCCCATGTCTGCTTTGTAGTCCAACTACCAAACAACACACAACGACACAATGAGCAGAGTAAGTGATGGATCATTTAAGGACCAATTTTTATTATCACACACGTACTAACTAGACCCTATACGGAATTGTCATGTACTACTACTATAATACTACCCTATGTTGCTAACACAATCATATAATATTATAGTCATGTTAACAATACCTTAACTTTTTGTGTGTATTTCTTTATGATTCAAGGAGTTTTTAAGTTCCGGTCAATACATAGTTTTGTTTCCGTGTTCGCTATCTATTCGCTCCGTGTTTATTTCTGGTAGTATCTGTTTTCATATTCATTTTCGGGGTTTCTGTATTCGTTTTCGCTTCTGCAAAAAAAATGAAAACAAATATGATAGCACCTAGTTTCATCTGTTTCCGCTCTGTTTTCTTCCCTAGACGAAATCCTTCTAAATTGAAGACACCATATAACCGTATATATATTGGTACTAAAACATACGGATACAATTCACATTTGCAATCACATATTTGGACTAGATCTTCCAAATTTCCCCTATTTTGCAGAGATTATAGTTAGATTTTTAGAATTTGAACCTTTACATCTTGTATTAGCAAGTCAATCCTAGTTGTAGTCATACACGCATGTTTTCTTTCTTCCCGATAAAGAAAGAAAGACTCGCAGGCTTTTAGGGTTTCCTTCCTCCTACTGACGTCGTCGATCTACCTCGTCTTTTGTGGTCTTAGGGTCATTAAGACAGAGTGGATCTCGCTCCTTGCCGACTGAAGGGCTCATGCCTGTCTTTATGTGTTTTTTTGTCTGTTTAGGGTTTGTGTCCTACTTAGGAAGGCGAGGCGACGGCAACTCGCTGAAGTTGGAATATGGTTTTCCTCGCTTAGCCCCGTTTGGATGGTGTGTTCGTGTCGTCGGAGGACGCGTGGAGGTGTGCCTTCGGCGGGTCACACATGATTCGCTCGGTGTTTGTCTCGGTGGACCTGCGTGGATCCGGTCTCGTTCGTTTGCGTTCATGTGTCAATAGTTGGATCCTTTCAATCTATGATTCTCTACCAGCGACGATTGATGGTCTGGTGCGCTGATCCTTTGGGGTCTAGTACAACGAGGTTTGTCCAGCTCTGAGGGAGTGGTGATGATGGCGACACGCTTTCGGCTCGCTACATTACTTGTAGTTATGAATATGAATATGAATGTAATTTTTGTTACTTCTTGTGTCTTTTATACTGCCATGATGTTTGATGAATAGATCTGAAGTTTTTCAAAAAATAAATCATAGTTGTAGTTGTCGAGATGAGAATGCAAACAGTTTCCGCGTGTGTTGTTGGCATTCTTCGCCCAAAAATAAATGAGTCTAACTGTGATATAAATCTTTGGGACATGGGTCCAGCGCACTCTCTAAGCCATATTAATTTTGAAAAATGTCTAAAATAAACAATTCAATAACTTATTTGTGACGAACATCTTCGAGTGTTCTCTTGCATATGAAGTTTCACAAAGAAATGACTCCAGTGCTCTTCTGGGGAAATGAACAAAATTGTAACTTCAAAGACCTTAAACTGTAATTTTTATATAGAACAGAATTCATTTTCTTCCGGGCAGAAGAACACTCCTTCGCGAAACTTTACACTGGACCATGTTCACACTGAAAACTGTTTCAAAATTATTCGACCTTTTTCTTTTTAAAATTACTTTTTAGCATGGGTTCACCTGGACGGAAATTCCGTTGGGTAGTTTCGAGTCTAACTAGTGTTTCTTTAGGCACGCTCTTAAACTTCAGGCCTTAATCTAAGCTAAACTTCAAGCCTGAGTGATTGTGCAAGGGTGCCGACGTGCCGTGTCTTCCGGTTGCTTGCTGAAACTTGCACTCTTCTCCCTTCCACGCATGACAGATGCAAGTGATACTTGGAAGGCTGAACAAAGGATTGGCCAAGGTGTTCATGTGACGGAAGTTCCAAGACATGGTGAACTGAAACAACCAATACTATCTCGTACGAGTAGTAGTGTTCGGAAGAGAAAAAAAAGAATATCATATGAAAATCAATATTCGATGGAAACTTGTGAAAATCACGAGAAAACGATGTTTCGAAGTTTCGAAAAAATCCCATGAAAATATGGGATGTTAAGAGGTGATGTTCTATTGCCATGCAAAATTTCAAGTTCAAACACATTACAGGATATGAGCTATGAAAAAGACAAAATCAACATTGAATAGGGTCGAATAGTAACATCATTTTTCATTGCTGAATTTGTCTTTTTCATAGCTCGCATCCCGTAATGTGTTCGCATCCCGTAATGTGTTTTTACTTGAAATTTCACATGACAATAGAACATCATTCTTTTAGTATCCCATATTTTTTCAGTTTTTTTTAACTTTAAACATGGCTTTCACGAAGTTATCTTTGAATGTTGGTTTCCGTATGATATTCTCCCGAGAAAAAATACCACATGTTCCTAACCCAGTAACCATGACCTTAATAGGTTCACGTCATTTCAACATGGCATCCATCCGTGTTACCGCTTCTCATCCTTCCCTCTACACATTTTTCAAATCAAATATCATATATAGCATATTAAAATTGAAGTTTGGGTTTAAAAGATACTGATATTTTAAAAGATATTTGATATAGACTGCAGGTTCATTAGCAGAAAAGACAAGGGTTTTGCAAAAGCGAAACGTCAACTAAAACTGGACTATGGATTGATTACCAGAAATGACAAAGGTGTTTTCCATAAAAAAACAAAACATCACTTAAAACTAGACTGAGGGTTGATTACCAAAAACAACTGGGAGTTTTCTACTCAAAAGAGAAAAACTCACTTAAAGCTGGAATGCAGATTTGATTACCAGAAACATCAAGGGGTTTTCTACAAAATGCACGACGGACATGCAAGAACGGTCCTTCCTTTATTAGTAGATATAGATGTGTTCGTGTCTATTAGAGCATCTGCAGTCGGGCACCCCAAACCCGCCTCAAACGCCCGGGCGGGCCGTTGGGCCACTGACCGGTCATGAAATTTCGACCCAGCCGGGCGCCTCAAACGCATGGACTGACCGGCACCCCTCGTATCCAGCTCAAATATGGGGTGAATATGGGGCGCCCGAGAGCGCCCGCCACATCGGACTGACTGTTCGAAATATGCCCTAGAGGCAATAATAAAAGGATTATTATTATATTTCCTTGTTCATGATAAATGTCTTTTATTCATGCTATAATTGTGTTACCCGGAAATCGTAATACATGTGTGAATACATAGACCACAATATGTCCCTAGTGAGCCTCTAGTTGACTAGCTCGTTGATCAACAGATAGTCATGGTTTCCTGACTATGGACATTGGATGTCATTGATAACGGGATCACATCATTAGGAGAATGATGTGATGGACAAGACCCAATCCTAAGCATAGCACAAGATCGTGTAGTTCGTTTGCTAAAGCTTTTCCAATGTAAAGTATCTTTTCCTTAGACCATGAGATCGTGTAACTCCCGGATACCGTAGGAGTGCTTTGGGTGTACCAAACGTGACAACGTAACTGGGTGACTATAAAGGTATACTACGGGTATCTCCGAAAGTGTCTGTTGGGTTGACACGGATCGAGACTGGGATTTGTCACTCCGTATGACGGAGAGGTATCTCTGGGCCCACTCGGTAATGCATCATCATAATGAGCTCAAAGTGACCAAGTGTCTGGTCACGGGATCATGCATTATGGCATGAGTGAAGTGACTTGCCGGTAACGAGATTGAACGAGGTATTGGGATACCGACGATCGAATCTCGGGCAATAACATACCGATTGACAAAGGGAATTGTATACGGGGTTGCTTGAATCCTCGACATCGTGGTTCATCCGATGAGATCATCGAGGAGCATGTGGGAGCCAACATGGGTATCCAGATCCCGCTGTTGGTTATTGACCGGAGAGCCGTCTCGGTCATGTCTATGTGTCTCCCGAACCCGTAGGGTCTACACACTTAAGGTTCGGTGACGCTAGGGTTGTAGAGATATTAGTATGCAGCAAACCGAAAGTTGTTCGGAGTCCCGGATGAGATCCTGGATGTCACGAGGAGTTCCGAAATGGTCCGGAGGTAAATAATTATATATGGGAAGTCGAGTTTCGGCCATCGGGAAAGTTCGGGGGTCACCGGTATTGTACCGGGACCACCGGAAGGGTCCCGGGGGTCTACCGGGTGGGGCCACCTATCCCGGAGGGCCCCATGGGCTGAAGTGGGAGGGGAACCAGCCCCTGGTGGGCTGGTGCGCCCCCCTTGGCCCCCTGCGCCTAGGGTTGGGAACCCTAGGGGAGGGGGCGCCTCCACTTGCCTTGGGGGCCAAGGCACCCCCCTTGGCCGGCGCCCCCCTAGGAGATCCCATCTCCTAGGGCCGGCGCCCCCCTTGGGGACCCTATATATAGAGGGGGGAGGGAGGGCAGCCGCACCCTTGCACTTGGCGCCTCCCTTCCCCCTTGCTACACCTCTCCCTCCCGCAGACGCTTGGCGAAGCCCTGCCGGGATCCCTGCTGCATCCACCACCACGCCGTCGTGCTGCTGGATCTTCATCAACCTCTCCTTCCCCTTGCTGGATCAAGAAGGAGGAGACGTCACGCTGACCGTACGTGTGTTGAACGCGGAGGTGCCATCCGTTCGGCGCTAGGATCTCCGGTGATTTGGATCACGACGAGTACAACTCCCTCAACCCCGTTCTCTTGAACGCTTCCACTCGATCTACAAGGGTATGTAGATGAACTCCTCTCTCTTGTTGCTAGATGAACTCATAGATTGATCTTGGTGAAACCATAGAATTTTTTTATTTTCTGCAATGTTCCCCAACAGTGGCATCATGAGCTAGGTCTATGCATAGTTCTCTTTGCACGAGTAGAACACAAATTTATTGTGGGCGTAGATGTTGTCAACTTTCTTGCCACTACTGGTCTTATTTTGCTTCAGCGGTATTGTGGGATGAAGCGTCCCGGACCGACCTTACACGTACGCTTACGTGAGACAGGTTCCACCGACTGACATGCACTAGTTGCATAAGGTGGCTAGCGGGTGTCTGTCTCTCCCACTTTAGTTGGAGCGGATTCGATGAAAAGGGTCCTTATGAAGGGTAAATAGAAGTTGACAAATCACGTTGTGACTTTTTCATAGGTAAGAAAAACGTTCTTGCTAGAACCCTATTGCAACCACGTAAAAGATGCAACAACAATTAGAGGACGTCTAACTTGTTTTTGCAGCAATTGCTTTGTGATGTGATATGGCCAAAAGTTGTGATGAATGATGAATGATATATTGTGATGTATGAGATCATGTTCTTGTAATAGGAATCACGACTTGCATGTCGATGAGTATGACAACCGGCAGGAGCCATAGGAGTTGTCTTAATAATTGTATGACCTGCGTGTCAATGATTTAACGCCATGTAATTACTTTACTTTATTGCTAAACCGTTAGCCATAGTAGTAGAAGTAATAGTTGGTGAGCAACTTCATGGAGACACGATGATGGAGATCATGATGATGGAGATCATGGTGTCATGCCGGTGTCGAATATGATCATGGAGCCCCGAAGATGGAGATCAAAGGAGCTATATGATATTGGCCATATCATGTCACTACTATTTGATTGCATGTGATGTTTATCATGTTTTTGCATCTTGTTTACTTAGAACGACGGTAGTAAATAAGATGATCCCTCATAATAATTTCAAGAAAGTGTTCCCCCTAACTGTGCGCCGTTGCGACAGTTCGTTGTTTCGAAGCACCACGTGATGATCGGGTGTGATAGATTCTAACGTTCACATACAATGGGTGTAAGACAGATTTACACATGCAAAACACTTAGGTTAACTTGATGAGCCTAGCATGTACAGACATGGCCTCGGAACACAGAGACCGAAAGGTCAAACATGAGTCGTATGGAAGATACGATCAACATGGAGATGTTCACCGATGATGAGTAGTCCGTCTCACGTGATGATCGGACACGGCCTAGTCGACTCGGATCATGTAACACTTAGATGACTAGAGGGATGCCTAATCTGAGTGGGAGTTCATTAAATAATTTGATGAACTTAATTATCATGAACTTAGTCTAAAATCTTTGCAAAAAATGTCTTGTAGATCAAATGGCCAACGCTCATGTCAACATGAACTTCAACGCGTTCCTAGAGAAAACCAAGCTGAAAGATGATGGCAACAACTATACAGACTGGGTCCGGAACCTGAGAATCATCCTCATAGCTGCCAAGAAAGCATATGTCCTAGAAGGACCGCTAGGTGAAGCACCCATCCCAGAGAACCAAGACGTTATGAACGCTTGGCAGTCACGTGCTGATGATTACTCCCTCGTTCAGTGCGGCATGCTTTACAGCTTAGAACCGGGGCTCCAAAAGCGTTTTGAGCAACACGGAGCATATGAGATGTTCGAGGAGCTGAAAATGGTTTTCCAAGCTCACGCCCGGGTCGAGAGATATGAAGTCTCCAACAAGTTCTATAGTTGTAAGATGGAGGAAAGTAGTTCTGTCAGTGAGCACATACTCAAAATGTCTGGGTTGCACAACCACCTGTCCCAGCTGGACATTAACCTCCCGGACGAGGCGGTCATTGACAGAATCCTTCAGTCGCTCCCACCGAGCTACAAGAGCTTTGTGATGAACTACAATATGCAGGGGATGGTGAAAACTATTCCTGAAGTATTTTCAATGCTAAAGTCAGCAGAGGTAGAAATCAAAAAGGAACATCAAGTGTTGATGGTCAATAAAACCACTAAGTTCAAGAAAGGCAAGGGTAAGAAGAACTTCAAGAAGGATGGCAAGGATGTTGCCACGCCCGGTAAGCCAGTTGCCGGGAAGAAGTCAAAGAATGGACCCAAGCCTGAGACTGAGTGCTTTTATTGCAAAGGGAAGGGTCACTAGAAGCGAAACTGCCCCAAATACTTAGCGGACAAGAAGGCCGGCAACACTAAAGGTATATGTGATATACATGTAATTGATGTGTACCTTACCAGTGCTCGTAGTAGCTCCTGGGTATTTGATACCGACGCCGTTGCTCATATTTGTAACTCAAAGCAGGAGCTGCGGAATAAGCGGAGACTGGCGAAGGACGAGGTGGCGATGCGCGTCGGGAATGGTTCCAAGGTCGATGTGATCGCCGTCGTCACGCTACCTCTACATTTACCTACAGGATTAGTTTTAAACCTCAATAATTGTTATTTAGTGCCAAGTTTGAGCATGGACATTGTATCTGGATCTCGTTTAATACGAGATGACTACTCATTTAAATCCGAGAATAATGGTTGTTCTATTTATATGAGAGATATGTTTTATGGTCATGCCCCGATGGTCAATGGTTTATTCTTAATGAATCTCGAACGTGATGTTACACATATTTATAGTGTGAATACCAAAAGATGTAAAGTTGATAACGATAGTCCCACATACTTGTGGCACTGCCGCCTTGGTCACATTGGTGTCAAGCACATGAAGAAGCTCCATGCCGATGGACTTTTAGAGTCTCTCGATTATGAATCATTTGACACATGCGAACCATGCCTTATGGGCAAAATAACCAAGACTCCTTTCTCCGGAACAATGGAGCGAGCAACCAACTTATTGGAAATCATACATACTGATGTGTGCGGTCCAATGAGCGTTGAGGCTCGTGGAGGATATCGTTATGTTCTCAGTCTCACTGATGACTTAAGTAGATATGGGTATGTCTACTTGATGAAACACAAGTCTGAGACCTTTGAAAAGTTCAAGGAATTTCAGAATGAGGTAGAGAATCAACGTGACCAAAAGATAAAGTTCTTACGATCAGATCATGGAGGAGAATATTTAAGTCACGAATTTGGTACGCACTTAAGGAAATGTGGAATCGTTTTACAACTCACGCCGCCTGGAACACCTCAACGTAACGGTGTGTCCGAACGTCGTAATCGCACTCTATTGGATATGGTGCGATCTATGATGTCTCTTACCGATTTACCGCTATCATTTTGGGGATACGCTCTAGAGACAGCTACATTCACTTTAAATAGGGCTCCGTCTAAATCTGTTGAGACGACACCGTATGAATTATGGTTTGGGAAGAAACCTAAGCTGTCATTTATAAAAGTTTGGGGATGCGATGCTTATGTCAAGAAACTTCAACCTGAAAAGCTCAAACCCAAGTCGGAAAAATGCGTCTTCATAGGATACCCTAGGGAAACCGTTGGGTATACCTTCTACCTTAGATCCGAAGGCAAGATCTTTGTTGCCAAGAACGGATCCTTTCTGGAAAAAGAGTTTCTCTCAAAAGGAGTAAGTGGGAGGAAAGTAGAACTCGATGAAGTACTACCTCTTGAACCGGAAAGTAGTGCAGCTTAGGAAAATGTTCCTGTGGTGCCTACACCGACTGGAGAGGAAATTAATGATGATGATCAAGGTACTTCGGATCAAGTTGCTACTAAACTTCGTAGGTCCACAAGGACACGTTCCACACCAGAGTGGTATGGCAACCCTGTCCTGGAAATCATGTTGTTAGACATCGGTGAACCTTCGAACTATGAAGAAGCGATGGCGGGCCCAGATTCCAACATATGGCTTGAAGCCATGCAATCCGAGATAGAATCCATGTATGAAAACAAAGTATGGACTTTGACAGACTTGCCCAATGATCGGCGAGCGATAGAAAACAAATGGATCTTTTTAAGAAGAAGACGGACGCGGATGGTAATGTTACCATCTATAAAGCTCGACTTGTCGCTAAGGGTTATCGGCAAGTTCAAGGGGTTGACTACGATGAGACTTTCTCTCCCGTAGCGAAGCTGAAGTCCGTTTGAATCATGTTAGCAATTGCCGCATACTATGATTATGAGATATGGCAGATGGGCGTCAAAACGGCATTCCTTAACGGCTATCTTAAGGAAGAACTGTATATGATGCAGCCGGAAGGTTTTGTCGATCCTAAGAATGCTAACAAGGTATGCAAGCTCCAGCGATCCATTTATGGGCTGGTGCAAGCATCTCAGAGTTGGAACATTCGCTTTGATGAGATGATCAAAGCGTTTGGGTTTATGCAGACTTATGGAGAAGCCTGCGTTTACAAGAAAGTGAGTGGGAGCTCTGTAGCATTTCTCATATTATATGTAGATGACATACTTCTGATGGGAAATGATATAGAACTTTTGGACAACATTAAGGCCTACTTGAATAAGTGTTTTTCAATGAAGGACCTTGGAGAAGCTGCTTACATATTAGGCATCAAGATCTATAGGGATAGATCGAGACGCCTCATAGGTCTTTCACAAAGCACATACCTTGATAACATATTGAAGAAGTTCAATATGGATCAGTCCAAGAAAGGGTTCTTGCCTGTATTGCAAGGTGTAAGATTGAGCTCGGCTCAATGCCCGACCACGACAGAAGATAAAGAAGAGATGAGTGTCATCCCCTATGCCTCAGCCATAGGATCTATTATTTATGCCATGCTGTGTACCAGACCTGATGTAAACCTTGCCGTAAGTTTGGTAGGAAGGTACCAAAGTAATCCCGGCAAGGAACACTGGACAGCAGTCAAGAATATCCTGAAGTACCTGAAAAGGACAAAGGACATGTTTCTCGTTTATGGAGGTGACGAAGAGCTCGTCGTAAAGGGTTACGTCGATGCTAGCTTCGACACAGATCTGGATGACTCTAAGTCTCAAACCGGATACGTGTATATATTGAATCGTGGAGCAGTAAGCTGGTGCAGTTGCAAGCAGAGCGTCGTGGCGGGATCTACATGTGAAGCGGAGTACATGGTAGCCTCGGAGGCAGCGCATGAAGCAATATGGATGAAGGAGTTCATCACCGACCTAGGAGTCATACCCAATGCGTCGGGGCCGATCACTCTCTTCTGTGACAACACTGGAGGTATTGCCCTTGCCAAGGAGCCCAGGTTTCACAAGAAGAACAGGCACATCAAGCCTCGTTTCAACTCCATCTGTGAAAATGTTCAAGATGGAGACATAGATATTTGCAAAGTACATACGGATCTGAATGTCGCAGATCCGTTGACTAAACCTCTTCCGCGAGCAAAACATGATCAACACCAGAACTCTATGGGTGTTCGATTCATCACAATGTAACTAGATTATTGACTCTAGTGCAAGTGGGAGACTGTTGGAAATATGCCCTAGAGGCAATAATAAAAGGATTATTATTATATTTCCTTGTTCATGATAAATGTCTTTTATTCATGCTATAATTGTGTTACCCGGAAATCGTAATACATGTGTGAATACATAGACCACAATATGTCACTAGTGAGTCTCTAGTTGACTAGCTCGTTGATCAACAAATAGTCATGGTTCCCTGACTATGGACATTGGATGTCATTGATAACGGGATCACATCATTAGGAGAATGATGTGATGGACAAGACCCAATCCTAAGCATAGCACAAGATCGTGTAGTTCGTTTGCTAAAGCTTTTCCAATGTCAAGTATCTTTTCCTTAGACCATGAGATCGTGTAACTCCCGGATACCATAGGAGTGCTTTGGGTGTACCAAATGTCGCAACGTAACTGGGTGACTATAAAGTTATACTACGGGTATCTCCGAAAGTTTCTATTGGGTTGACATGGATCGAGACTGGGATTTGTCACTCCGTATGACGGAGAGGTATCTCTGGGACCACTCGGTAATGCATCATCATAATGAGCTCAAAGTGACCAAGTGTCTGGTCATGGGATCATGCATTACGGTACGAGTAAAGTGACTTGCCGGTAATGAGATTGAATGAGGTATTGGGATACCAACGATTGAATCTCGGGCAATACATACCGATTGACAAAGGGAATTGTATACGGGGTTGCTTGAATGCTCGACATCGTGGTTCATCCGATGAGATCATCGAGGAGCATGTGGGAGCCAACATGGGTATCCAGATCCCGCTGTTGGTTATTGATTGGAGAGCCATCTCGGTCATGTCTACGTGTCTCCCAAACCCGTAGGGTCTACACACTTAAGGTTCAGCGACGCTAGGGTTGTAGAGATATTAGTATGCAGCAAACCGAAAGTTGTTTGGAGTCCCGGATGAGATCCCGGACGTCACGAGGAGTTCCGAAATGGTCCGGAGGTAAAGAATTATATATGGGAAGTCGAGTTTCGGCCATCGAGAAAGTTTCGGGGGTCACCAGTATTGTACCGGGACTACCGGAAGGGTCCCGGGGGTCCACCGGGTGGGGCCACCTATCCCGGAGGGCCCCATGGGCTGAAGTGGGAGGGGAACCAGCCCCTGGTGGGCTGGTGCGCCCCCCCTTGGGCACCCCTGGGCCTAGGGTTGGGAACCCTAGGGGAGGGGGCACCTCCACTTGCCTTGGGGGGCAAGGCACCCCCCTTGGCCGTCGCCCCCCCTAGGAGATCCCATCTCCTAGGGCCGGTGCCCCCCGGGGAACCCTATACATAGAGGAGGGAGGGAGGGCAGCCGCACCCTTGCACTTGGCGCCTCCCTCCCCCCTTGCTACACCTCTCCCTCCCGCAGACGCTTGGCGAAGCCCTGCCGGGATCCCTGCTGCATCCACCACCACGCCATCGTGCTGCTGGATCTTCATCAACCTCTCCTTCCCCTTGCTGGATCAAGAAGGAGGAGACGTCATGCTGACCATACGTGTGTTGAACGCGGAGGTGCCGTCCGTTCGGCGCTAGGATCTCTGGTGATTTGGATCACGACGAGTACGACTCCCTCAACCCCGTTCTCTTGAACGCTTCCGCTCGATCTACAAGGGTATGTAGATGCACTCCTCTCTCTCGTTGCTAGATGAACTCATAGATTGATCTTGGTGAAACCGTAGAATTTTTTTATTTTCTGCAACGTTCCCCAACACCGACGTCGGGGTCCCAAGCGGAATCGTCCGGAAACCCGGCGGTCTGAAGCTCCTCTCCTCCGTCGGACCGATGTCACCGCATGGCGCTGCTCCGTCGGACCGCGTAGTGCATAGCCTGGCTATTTAAGCCAACCACCAGCACCGAAACCCTACCCCTCCACATTTTCCTCCGCCCGTCCATCGCCGCCGCCACTTTCCACTCCCCATCCGCCACCACTAGTAGCCATGCCCCCACACCGTCGGATAAGGGGACACCCATCTATAACGCCAGAGCACTGGCTACAGCTCCTTGAGCAGATCGGGGTGAGGCTCGAAGCCCGGATCATCGCGGCGCTACCTCCGAATGCAGTGGATCCGGCCCGGAGGAGGAGGTTGAGGAGGAGGAGGGGGTGAGGAGGGGGATGACGAGGAGGAGCTGTAGGAGGATGTGGGGGGCATCGGGGACACGGATCTGCATGTTAGAAGTATGCCCTAGAGGCAATAATAAATTAGTTATTATTATTATATTTCCTTGTTCATGATAATCGTTTATTATCCATGCTATAATTGTATTGATAGGAAACTCAGATACATGTGTGGATACATAGACAACACCATGTCCCTAGTAAGCCTCTAGATGACTAGCTCGTTGATCAATAGATGGTTACGGTTTCCTGACCATGGACATTGGATGTCATTGATAACGGGATCACATCATTAGGAGAATGATGTGATGGACAAGACCCAATCCTAAGCCTAGCACAAAGATCGTGTAGTTCGTATGCTAAAGCTTTTCTAATGTCAAGTATCATTTCCTTAGACCATGAGATTGTGCAACTCCCGGATACTGTAGGAATGCTTTGGGTGTACCAAACATCACAACGTAACTGGGTGGCTATAAAGGTGCACTACGGGTATCTCTAAAAGTTTCTGTTGGGTTGGCACGAATCGAGACTGGGATTTGTCACTCCGGTTGACGGAGAGGTATCTCTAGGCCCACTTGGTAGGACATCATCATAATGTGCACAATGTGACCAAGGGGTTGATCACGGGATGATGTGTTACGGAACGAGTAAAGAGACTTGCCGGTAACGAGATTGAACAAGGTATCGGCATACCGACGACCGAATCTCGGGCAAGTACAATACCGCTAGACAAAGGGAATTGTATACGGGATTGATCGAATCCTCGACATTGTGGTTCATCTAATGAGATCATAGTGGAACATGTGGGAGCCAACATGGGTATCCAGATCCCGCTTTTGGTTATTGACCGGAGAACGTCTCGGTCATGTCTGCATGGTTCCCGAACCCGTAGGGTCTACACACTTAAGGTTCGATGACGCTAGGGTTATAAAGGAAGTTTGTATGTGGTTACCGAATGTTGTTCGGAGTCCCGGATGAGATCCCGGACATCACGAGGAGTTTTGGAATGGTCCGGAGGTAAAGTTTTATATATGGGAAGCCTGTTTTGGTCACCGGAAAAGTTTCGGGTTTTATCGGTAACGTACCAGGACCACCGGGAGGGTCCCGGGGGTCCACCAAGTGGGGCCACCATCCCCGGAGGGCTGCATGGGCCAAGTGTGGGAGGGGACCAGCCCCAGGTAGGCTGGTGCTCCCCCCACAAGGGCCCAAGGCGCCTAGGGTTTCGGGAGGGGGCGCCTCCACCTTACTTGGGGGGCAAGTTTCCCCCTCTCCCCCCTTGGCCGCCCCCCTAGATGGGATCTATGTCTGGCCGCCTCCCCTGGGGGTGGAACCCTAGGTGGGGGCACAGCCCTCCCTCTCCCCCTATATATAGTGGAGGCAAAGGGGCAGCCCAACACACGAAGTTCTTCTCCTGTTGGCGCAGCCCTACCTCTCTTTCTCCTCCTCTCCCGCGGTGCTTGGCGAAGCCCTGCAGGATTGCCACGCTCCTCCATCACCACCACGCCATTGTGCTGCTGCTGGACGGAGTCTTCCCCAACCTCTCCCTCTCTCCTTGCTGGATCAAGGCATGGGAGACGTCACCGGGCTGTACGTGTGTTGAACGTGGAGGTGCCGTCCGTACGGCACTAGGATCTCCGGTGATTTGGATCACGACGAGTACGACTCCTTCAACCCTGTTATCTTGAACGCTTCCGCTTAGCGATCTACAAGGGTATGTAGATGCATTCCCCTCTCTCTCGTTGCTAGTCTCTCCATAGATAGATCTTGGTGACACGTAGGAAATTTTTTGAATTTCTGCTACGTTCCCCAATAGTGGCATCATGAGCTAGGTCTATTGCGTAGATTCTTTGCATGAGTAGAACACAAAATAGTTGTGGGCATTGATTTTGTTCAATACGCTTACAGTTACTAGTCCAATCTTGATTCGGCGGCATTGTGGGATGAAGCGACCCAGACCGACCTTACACGTACACTTATGTGAGACATGTTCCACCGGCTGACATGCACTTGTTCCATAAGGTGGCTAGTGGGTGCCAGTCTCTCCCACTTTAGTCGGATCGGATTCGATGAAAAGGGTCCTTATGAAGGGTAAATAGCAATTGGCATATCACGTTGTGGTTTTTGCGTAGGTAAGAAACGTTCTTGCTAGAAACCCATAGCAGCCACGTAAAACATGCAAACAACAATTAGAGGACGTCTAACTTGTTTTTGCAGGGTATGCTTTGTGATGTGATATGGCCAAGAAGAATGTGATGAATGATATGTGATGTATGAGATTGATCATGTTCTTGTAATAGGAATCACGACTTGCATGTCGATGAGTATGACAACCGGCAGGAGCCATAGGAGTTGTCTTTATTTATTGTATGACTTGCGTGTCATTGAACAACGCCATGTAATTACTTTACTTTATTGCTAACCGGTAGCCATAGTAGTAGAAGTAATAAGTTGGCGAGACAACTTCATGGAGACATGATGATGGAGATCATGATGATGGAGATCGTGGTGTCATGCCAGTGACGATGATGATCATGGAGCCCCGAAGATGGAGATCAAAAGGAGCAAAAATGATATTGGCCATATCATGTCACTATTTGATTGCATGTGATGTTTATCATGTTTATGCATCTTATTTGCTTAGAACGACGGTAGTAAATAAGATGATCCCTCATTAAAATTTCAAGAAAGTGTTCCCCCTAACTGTGCACCGTTGTGAAAGTTCGTCGTTTCGAAGCACCATGTGATGATCGGGTGTGATAGATTCTAACGTTCACATACAACGGGTGTAAGCCAGATTTACACACGCGAAACACTTAGGTTAACTTGACAAGCCTAGCATGTACATATATGGCCTCGGAACACAAGAGACCGAAAGGTGGAGCATGAGTCGTATAGTAGATACGATCAACATGACGATGTTCACCGATGATGACTAGTCCGTCTCATGTGATGATCAGACACGGCCTAGTTGACTCGCATCATGTAATCACTTAGATGACTAGAGGGATGTCTATCTGAGTGGGAGTTCATTAGATGAACTTAATTATCCTGAACATAGTCAAAAGTCCTTTGCAAATTATGTCATAGCTCGCGCTTTAGTTCTACTATTTTAGATATGTTCCTAGAGAAAATATAGTTAAAAGTCGACAGTAGCAATTATGCGGACAATAGAAGGCTGATGTCCTTAATGCACCGCTCGGTGTGCTGGACCTCGAACGTGGTCTGTGGATGTTGCGAACATCTGACATACACATTTTTTGATGACTACATGATAGTTCGGTAATGTTAAATGGTTTAGAATTGAGGCACCGAAGACATTTTTTGAAATGTCGCAGAACATATGAGATGCTCCAAGAGCTAAAATTGGGATTTCAGGCTCGTGCCCACCTCAAGAGGTATGAGACCTCCGACGAGTTTTCTAGCCTACAAACTAAGGGAGAAGATCTCAATCATTGAGCTTGTACTCAGATTGTCTGGGTACTACAATCACTTGAATCGAGTGGGAGTTAATCTTCCAGATGAGATAGTGATGTTTCTCCAAAGTCATTGCCACCAAGCTACTGGAGCTTCGTGTTGAACTATAACATAACAGGGATAGATATGATGATCCTTGAGCTATTCGCAATGTCCGACACCGCGAATGTAGAAATCAAGAAGGAGCATCAATTCTTGATGGTTAGTGAACCCACTAGTTTCAAGAAGGGCAAGGGCAAGAAGGGGTACTTCATGAAACAACAAATCAGTTGCTGCTCCAGTGAAGAAACCCAGGGTTGAACCCAAACCCGAGACTAAGTGCTTCTGTAATGAGGGAACGGATACTGGAGCAGAACCACCCTAGATACTTGGTAGATAAGAAGGAAGGCAAGGTCGACAGAAGTATATTGGATATACATTATGTTAATGTGTACTTTACTAGTACTCCTAGTAGCAGCAGGGTATTAGATACCGGTTCGGTTGCTAAGTGTTAGTAACTCGAAATAAAAAGCTACGGAATAAACAGAGACTAGCTAAAGGTGAGCTGGTGATATGTGTTGGAAGTGTTTCCAAGGTTGATGTGATCAAACATCGCACGCTCCCTCTACCATCAAGATTAGTATTAAACCTGAATAATTGTCATTTGGTGTTTGCGTTGAGCATAGACATGATTGGATTATGTCTATCGCAATACGATTATTCATTTAAGGAGAATAATGGTTACTCTATTTATTTGAATAATACCTTCAATGGTCTTGCACCTAAAGGAATGGTTTATTGAATCTCGATCGTAGTGATACACATTTTCATGCCAAAAGATATAAGATAGTAATGATAGTACCACTTACTTGTGGCACTGCCATGTAAGTCATATTGGTATAAAACGCATGAAGAAGCTCCATGTTGATGGATCTTTGGACTCACTCGTTTTGAAAAGTTTGAGACATGCGAACCATGTCTATTGGTGTAAACGCATGAAGAAACTCCATGCAGATGGATTGTTTGGACTCACTTGATTTTGAATCACTTGATATATGCAAATCATACCACATGGGCAAGATGACTGAAAAGCCTCGTTTTCAGTAAGATGGAACAAGATAGCAACTTGTTGGAAGTAACACATTTTGATGTGCGCAGTCCAATGAGTACTGAGGCATGCAGTGAATATCGTTATGTTCTTACTTCACAGATGATTTGAGTAGATGTTGAGTATATTTACTTGATGAAACACAAGTCTGAATTATTGAATGGTTCAAGTAATTTCAGAGTGAAGTTGAAGATCATCGTGACAAGAGGATAAAATGTCTATGATATGATCATAGACATGAGTATCTGAGTTACGAGCTTTGGCACGCAATTAAGACATTGTGGAAATTGTTTCACAATTAATACCACCTGGAACACCATAGTGTGATGGTGTGTCCGAACATCATAGTTGCACCCTATTGGATATGGTGCGTACCATGATGTCTCTTATCGAATTACCACTATCGTTCATGGGTTAGGCATTAGAGACAACCACATTCACTTCAATAGGGCACCACATAATTCCGTTGAGATGACATCGTATGAACTATGGTTTAGAGAAACCTAAGCTGTCGTTTCTTGAAAGTTTGGGGCAGCGACGCTTATATGAAAAAGTTTCATCCTGATGAGCTCGAACCCAAAGCGGATAAAATGCATCTTCATAGGACACCCAAAAACAGTTGGGTATACCTTCTATTTCAGATCCGGAAGCAAAAGGATTGTTTCTAGAAACGGGTCCTTTCTCGAGGAAAAGTTTCTCTCGAAAGAATTGAGTGGGAGGATGGTGGGGACTTGATGAGGTTGTTGAACCATCACTTCAACTAGTGTGTAGCAGGGCACAAGAAGTTTTTCCTGTGGCACCTACACCAATTGAAGTGGAAGCTGATGATAGTGATCAAAATGCTTCGGATCAAGTCACTACCAAACCTCGTAGGACGACAAGGACAGGTACTGCTTCAGAGTAGTACGGTGATCCTGTCTTGAAGGTCATGTTGCTAGACAACAATGAACCTACGAGCTATGGAGAAGCGATGGTGGGCCCGGATTCTGACAAATGGCTTGAGGCCATAAAATCCGAGAGAGGATCCATGTATGAAAACAAAGTGTAGACTTTGGAAGAACTACTTGATGGTCGTAAGGCTGTTGGGTACAGATGGATTTTAAAGAAAGACAGACAATGATGGTAAGTATCACCACTAAGAAAGCTCGACTTGTCGTTAAGATGTTTTTCGACAAGTTCAAGGAGTTGACCACGATGAGACTTTCTCACTCGTAGCGATGCTAAGAGTCTGTTGGAATTATATTAGCAATTACTACATGATTTATGAAATCTTGCAGATAGAATGTCAAAACATTGTTTCCTCGACGGTATCCTTGAGGAAAGGTTGTATGTGATACAACCAGAAGGTTTTGTCAATCTTGAAAGACGCTAATAAGTATGCAAGGCTCCAGCAATCCTTCTAAGGACTGGAGTAAGCATCTCGGAGTTGGAATGTACGCTTTGATGAGATGATCAAAGATCTTGGGTTTATACAAAGTTTATGAGAAACTTGTATTTCCAAAGAAGTGAGTGGGAGCACTATAGCATTTCTGATGAGTATATGTTGTTGACATATTGTTGATCGGAAATGATGTAGAATTTCTGGAAAGCATATAGGGTTATTTGAAAAGTGTTTTTCAATGGAAGACCTGGATTAAGCTACTTGAACATTGAGCATTGAGATCTATGAGGATAGATCAGAAACGCTGAATGGTACTTTCAAATGAGCACATACCTTGACATGATCTTGAAGGTGTTCAAGATAGATCAGTCAAAGAAGGAGTTCTTGCCTGAGTTGTAAGGTATGAAGTTAAGACTTAGAGCTCGACCACGACAGAAGAGAGAGAAAGGACGAAGGTCGTCCCCTATGCTTCAGATGTAGGCTCTATAGTATGCTATGCTATGTACCACACCAGAAGTGTGCCTTGCCATGAGTCAGTCAAGGGGTACAAGAATGATCCATGAATGGATCATTGGACAACGGTCAAAATTGTCCTTGGAGTAAATAAGGACATGTTTCTCAATTATGGAGGTGATAAAGAGTTCGGCGTAAAGGGTTACGCCGATGCAAGCTTTAACACCTATCTGAGTGACTCTGAGTAGCAAACCAGATACGTATAGTAGAGCAACCATTTGGAATAGCTCCAAGTGGAGCGTGGAAGCAGCATTTACAATATAACCTAGAGATTTGCGAAGTACATACGGATCTGAATGTTGCAGACCCGTTGACTAAAACCTCTCTCACAAGAAAAACATGATCAAACCCCAGAACTCATTGTGTCTTAATCACATGGTGATGTGAACTAGTTTAGTGACACTAGTAAACTCTTTGGATGTTGGTCACATGGTGATGTGACCAATCAGTGTTAATCACACGGCAATGTGAACTAGATTATTGACTCTAGTGCAAGTGGGAGACTGTTGGAAATATGCCCTAGAGGCAATAATAAATTAGTTATTATTATTATATTTCCTTGTTCATGATAATCGTTTATTATCCATGCTATAATTGTATTCATAGGAAACTCAGATACATGTGTGGATACATAGACGACACCATGTCCCTAGTAAGCCTCTAGATGACTAGCTCGTTGATCAATAGATGGTTACAGTTTCCTGACCATGGACATTGGATGTCGTTGATAACGGGATCACATCATTAGGAGAATGATGTGATGGACGAGACCCAATCCTAAGCCTAGCACAAAGATCGTGTAGTTCGTACGCTAAAGCTTTTCTAATGTCAAGTATAATTTCCTTAGACCATGAGATTGTGCAACTCCCGGATACTGTAGGAATGCTTTGGGTGTACCAAACGTCACAACGTAACTGGGTGGCTATAAAGGTGCACTACGGGTATCTCCAAAAGTGTCTGTTGGGTTGGAAAGAATCGAGACTGGGATTTGTCACTCCGGTTGACGAAGAGGTATCTCTGGGCCCACTCGGTAGGACATCATCATAATGTGCACAATGTGACCAAGGGGTTGATCACGGGATGATGTGTTACGGAACGAGTAAAGAGACTTGCCGGTAATGAGATAGAACAAGGTATCGGCATACCGACGATCGAATCTTGGGCAAGTACAATACCGCTAGACAAAGGGAATTGTATACGGGATTGATCGAATCCTCGACATCGTGGTTCATCCGATGAGATCATCGTGGAACATGTGGGAGACAACATGGGTATCCAGATCCCGCTGTTGGTTATTGACCGGAGAACGTCTCGGTCATGTCTGCATGGTTCCCGAACCCGTAGGGTCTACACACTTAACGTTCAATGACGCTAGGGTTATAAAGGAAGTTTGTATGTGGTTACCGAATGTTGTTTGGAGTCCCGGGTGAGATCTCGGACATAACGAGGAGTTCCAGAATGTTTCGGAGGTAAAGATTTATATATGGGAAGTCCTGTTTTGGTCACCGGAAAAGTTTCGGGTTTTATCGGTAATGTACCGGGACCACCGGGATGGTCCCGGGGGTCCACCAAGTGGGGCCACCATCCCCGGAGGGATGCATGGGCCAAGTGTGGGAGGGGACCAGCCCCAGGTAGGCTGGTGCGCCCCCCCCACAAGGGCCCAAGGCGCCTAGGGTTTTGGGAGGGGCGCCTCCACCTTACTTGGGGGGCAAGTTTCCCCCTCTCCCCCCTTGGCCGCCCCCCTAGATGGGATCTAGGGCTGGCCGCCGCCCCTGGGGGTGGAACCCTAGGTGGGGGCGCAGCCCTCCCTCTCCCCCTATATATAGTGGAGGCAAAGGGGCAGCCCAACACACGAAGTTCTTCTCCTGTTGGGGCAGCCCTACCTCTCTTTCTCCTCCTCTCCCGCTGTGCTTGGCGAAGCCCTGCAGCATTGCCACGCTCCTCCATCACCACCACGCCGTTGTGCTGCTGCTGGACGGAGTCTTCCCCAACCTCTCCCTCTCTCCTTGCTGGATCAAGGCATGGGAGACATCACCGGGCTGTACGTGTGTTGAACGCGGAGGTGCCGTCCGTTCGGCACTAGGATCTCCGGTGATTTGGATCACGACGAGTACGACTCCTTCAACCCCGTTCTCTTGAATGCTTCCGCTTAGCGATCTACAAGGGTATGTAGATGCACTCCCATCTCTCTCGTTGCTAGTCTCTCCATAGATAGATCTTGGTGACACGTAGGAATTTTTTTGAATTTTTGCTACATTCCCCAACACTGCAGGCCATCCTCGATTCCCTCCGCTCGGAGTCGGATGCGGATGCGAGACACTGCCGCCGGCAGGAGATGGAGGCGCATCACGCCGCGGAGGAGGAGGATATGTTCGCCTACATGGATGTAACGCCCACGATGCGGCTATATCTCCCACGTGTTGATGCATGACTTAGAGGCATAACCGCATTGTGGTTTTGTCACAAGAAGGGTCATCTTCACACAATCCCATGTAATGAACAAGAAAGGGATAAATAGAGTTGGCTTACAATCGCCACTTCACACAAAGATCATATAATTCATACATCATTCAGAGTACACACATAGTCCGACTACGGACAAATCCAAATGAAAAGAAGATGACCCCAAATGCTAGATCCTCAATCGTCCCAACTGGGCTCCACTACTGATCATCGGGAAACGAAACATCGTAACGACCGAGGTCCTCGTCGAACTCCCACTTGAGTTCGGTGGCATCACCTGCACTAGTATCATCGGCACCTACAACTGTTTTGGTAGTATCTGTGAGTCACGAGGACTCAGCAATCTCACAACCCGCAAGATCAAGACTATTTAAGCTTATGGGTAGGATAAGGTGATGAGGTGGAGTTGCAGCAAGCACTAAGAAAATATGGTGGCTAACTTACGAGTACTAGAGTAAGATGAGAAACTACACAACAGTCGTGAAGCTAGAAGTGATCAAGAAGTGATCCTAAACTACTTACGTTCAATCATAACCCAAACCGTGTTCACTTCCCAGACTTCGCCGAAAAGAGACCATCACGGCTACACACACGGTTGATGCATTTTAATTAAGTCAAGTGTCAAATTCTCTACAACCGAATATTAACAAATTCCCATCTGCCACAGAATCGCGGGAACGACTCTCGAAAGTTTATACCCTGCAGGGGTGTCCCAACTTAGCCCATCACAAGCTCTCATGATCAACGAAGGGCATTCCTTCTCCCGAAACAACCCGATCAGACTTGGAATCCCGGTTACAAGACATTTCGACAATGGTAAAACAAGACCAGCAAGACTGCCCGAATGTGCTGACAAATCCCGATAGGAGCTGCACATATCTCGTTCTTAGGGCACACCGGATGAACACTACGTATAGCAACCGAAGACCCCGAGTGAAGGGCTGGCACCGCAAGTGGCT
>NC_041393.1:173016821-173079158 GCF_002162155.2 Triticum dicoccoides | reverse complement strand
GTTAAAATAAGGATGACCCTCGGGTTTGCAACTCCCAAGGGAAAAAGGCTTAGGTTGTTAGGCAAATGTAAAACAAAGGTTGGGCCTTGCTAGAGGAGTTTTATTCAAAGCGAACTGTCAAGGGGGTCCCATAACCCCAACCGCGTAAGGAACGCAAAATTAAGGAACATAACACCGGTATGATGGAAACTAGGGCGGCAACAGTGGAACAAAACACCAGGCATAAGGCCGAGCCTTCCACCCTTTGCCAAGTATATAGATGCATTAATTAAATAGGAGATATTGTGATATTCCAACATAAACATGTTCCAACATGGAGCAATCTTCAACTTCACCTGCAACTAACAACGCTATAAGAGGGGCCGAGCAAAGCGGTAACATAGTCAAACAACGATTTGCTAGGAAGGTTGGTTAGAGGCTTGACATGGCAATATGGGAGGCATGATAAACAAATGGTAGGTAGCATGACATAGCGATAGAACAAACAACTAGCAAGCAAAGATAGAAGTGATATCGAGGGTAATGGTCATCTTGCCTGAAATTCCGCTAGGAAGAAGACCGAATCCATGAAGTAGACGAACCAACATAGTCGAACGAATCCTCACAATCGCAATTTAACCGGAACTATCAAGGAGAAGCACAACCGGAAAGAAGCAAACAACATGGTAAACAACCATCACATAAGCATGGCATGATGCATGTCCGGTTTAAATAGGCATGGCAAAGTGCACAAACAATACTACAAGCTAAGTGGAGCTCAATATGTAACGAGTTGCATATTGACGAAACACCACATTCGAGTTATTTAGTTCGCTCTCGCTTAGGTACACAACAATATTAAATGTTGTTAAACATGGCAAGAGGTGAAACATAATTAAACTAACTATTTAGGCAAGTTTAAATGAGGCTGGAAACAAGAAACAACAATTCCGGTAAATCCCCACATGTCATTTAGCAATTTAATGCAAGCAACAATTTTAAACATTTTAAATGTTATTATCATGATGCGGATGACATATTCAAGTTTTATGCAATTTTATGAAAATGTTGACATGAGCATGTTATGAAGCATTTAGTCACCATGGCGGAACGAAATGGGTGCCACAACAACTACAACGAAAATGGTGCCACGGCAACATTCTGATGATCCAACAACCCGTGGAGATGTCGGTGCAAGAGAAAGTGTGGATGTGCGGAACATGCAAAAGATGGTGAGGTGATCCTGGATTACCGGGTTCCCACGGGTCGATGGCAAGGCAACGAGGAACATGCAAGGAACAACTCGAACATGGTGCAAACACGAGCATCTCATACAACACATGCATTCGTCAGCCATCTCGTTGTTATACCTTCGAAGCGTGCATTTCAGTGCGGGTCGAGTTCGACGAAGGAAGTAGTGGTACACGGGCCATAGTGGAAGTAGTCGTTCTCGCGATGGTAGTGGAAGTAGTGGTACACGGCGACAGTAGTTGTACACG
Organism: Triticum dicoccoides; assembly: GCF_002162155.2. NCBI lineage: Eukaryota > Viridiplantae > Streptophyta > Magnoliopsida > Poales > Poaceae > Triticum > Triticum dicoccoides. The sequence goes on along the minus strand of NC_041393.1, from coordinate 173,077,680 downwards.
TCCAGAGACGAACTTGTGGTATCCATGTAGTCGAACTTGGCATATCCGAAGGGTACTTGACAAAATCCACGGAACAATAGTGGTACATGGTATTCGCTTTGTAGTCAGAACTTGGCGCTGTTGTGGTGGTCGTTCGAGCGCCGTACGTCGTGGTACTTGGTGAATCGAGGGGTGCACCGGGCCTTGGCATGCAGAAGGCACTTGGAACAGGAGAAGCCATCGGGCTGCTGTTCATTCGAAACAAGCTGAACCATGGGAGGTCAAAGCAGCAGCGGTGGTAGCAGAGTTGGCCGGAGGGGGCAGCTCAGGCAGAAGCTCCATAGCACGAGGAGGAGGCTGACGGAGATGCAACAGATGATGGGCGCAGGCGTCGAACTTGCCGAAACCAGTCGCGGGAGGTCGCCGGGGTCCCGTTCCTGCCAGTTTGAAGCAGAGGCAGGCCGACGGACTTGGGGCTCGGGCAGCAGCAAGGAGGCGATGGGGGTGGTCAGCGGCAGGAAGCGGTCACCGGGCTCATGGTGACAACAACGACGAACAGAGGCGCGTGGAGAAGAAGCCATCCGGCGATGGAGCAGAGGCGTCCATGGCCAGCGACCCAAGGCGTCGAAGATGGCCGGATCAAAGGCGGAGGTGGTCACGGGAAGTCAATCCAGACCAGACCTGGGCTAAGGTGGCCGGGCCATGGGCGGAGGCATGGTGGATCTGGTTAGGCGGCGCCGGATCCAGGCAGAGCAGGCGGTGGAGAAAACGGAGGAGAGTGCGGAGGTTGGAGGTCACGGGCGAGGAGGAGTCAGGGAGGAGAAGGGGTGCGGAGGAGGTCCGGCCGACGATGAGCTTGCCGGGCAGGTGGTAGAGGCGTGCGGCTGCTTGCTGCTCTCTATGTGTTGCGGCGTAGGAGGAGGACGAAGGGGAGAGGAAGGGATCAAGAGGAGGGGGATCGGGCGCTGGGGCTCTCCCCTGGCGGCGCTCGAACGGGAGACGAGGGAGAGATCATGGGATCAAGAGGGGATGCTAGGGTTAAGGGCATTTAGGTGGGCTGACCTGCTGGGAGGCCCAAGTGGCCAGCTGGGCTTCTCTCTTCTTGATTTACAAAAAATAGAAAGAAAGAATAGAGAGAAAAGAGAAGGTTAGAGAAAGAATTGGCACGGGGTTAATTTTCTTAGACTCGGAAAAATGAGTTTAATCCAAGAAAATAGGAGTGGGCAAAATGTTGAGATTTTTGGTGGAGCTCCGGAAAGGGATAAAAGAATTCATGGGCAAAGTTGGAGACCAAGAATTGAGATAACAAAGGCATGGAATATTTTGGAAGTGTGTTATGGTTAATTCCAAAATAATGGAATATTTATTATAGCTCCCTAACATTGGGAGGATATGTTATCAAGAGATATCACCATGTGAATATCCCTAAATTTAAATGGACCGAAGATCCACACGATTTATTTAGTTAATTTTTAAAAAGGTTTGCATGATGACATGATGCAATGCAAGAGATGACATGAAGAATGCAACAAGCAAAACAAATCACACAACAAAACTCGGAATACATGGAAGGCATCTGGAGCGTCGGTCTCGGGGCGTCACAATGGATGAGGTCGAGTAGTAGTAGGAGGAGGCGGAGCCCTCCTACATGCCCATCTCCACCCGCCGTCCGGGACAGACGTCATGGACATCTTCGACGATGAAAATTCGCTAGGGTAGTATGTAGTGCGTATAATTTCTTTTTCATGCTTTTGTATGGATATAGGGGTTCAAATATGAGATATTCAAATGTAGAGTAGCTAATTTGAGGCATGACTGGTCATTGTCCGCGAATGCGCTGGTCATATCCGTGGACGTTTGAGGGATCGAATTTGTCAAGTCCGGCTGTAGATGCTCTTATTGGCACAACGTGCAAAAAAGTTTCAACCTAGCCATGCAAATAATACAATACTTTGCCATACAAAGAGTTTTCTTCCCTTCTCCTTGGTGCTAGGGCAAACTCTCTAATTCAGGCCTCGCCCGTGAGCCCGTGGATTCGCTTCCTCTCTATTAATCGGTGGTAGAGAGCGAAATCTTGGTGCCTCCGCTCTGGCTAGTACATTAGGTTAGGTCTTTTAGTCCTTCCATATGCGGTGCTCGGGTGGATGAGAATGCTTCTTCTTTGAGTTTGTCTTCCGGCCCCCAACCCTCCTCAAGTTCGTCCATCCGGCCGTAATCGATGAAGCACCGACATAGATTTTTGTCTCGTGTTGACGAGGTTAGGGTGTCTTGTCATGCATGTGCGATGACGAGATTTTGTGTTAGGTGCTTTAGATCTATTCAAGGATTTCATGACGATGACTCTATCTCCAGAGCGTTGGTCTTTAGGGGCACATGCATGAAGATTTCTTGGTTGTCATCAGCAAGGTCAAATCCGACTCCTGTAGAGGAGTGACGACAACGATGCGTTGATGGCTCGTTCTGGCTGTGGTAGTGGTCGCTCGGTTGTCTAGGAACCTCGATGTAGTTTTATAATATTTGAGGTGTTTTGTTCTTCGCCTAAACATGTAATAGGTTTGAATGATTTTTCACAAAAATAGTTTAAACCTAGCCTTAGACGGTGGTACTAGATATCCTATCCACCTCTCCTCCCAACACCTAGTCAAGCCACAGGGAAAGCAGCATGGTGATAAAGAGGAACAAAAGTGGCTAGGGCACCTGTATCGGAAGTAGAGTTTTCGAGCCATTCGGCCAAGGGACATTTTTTTATAGTCGCGAGTGGTGGGTAAGTGTCAAGAAAATGTGTTGAGAGTGGCCACCTACACTTGGCACACGACGACTCTTATTAATTGCCATGCTTCCTCGGTGTCATGGTCGTTTGCGCCATTGAGGGAGAGGAGATGGCCACTCAAAAGGCTACAAACAAAGATAAAACTTTCCCCACATGAGTGGTTGATAGATGAAACACGCTTCAAACAACATCCCGAGCCTCCATTTTGGAGGCTCGTGGGCTCGATATGAAACGCCTTTCATGAATTATGATGATTTTGAAGGAAATATGCCCTAGAGGCAATAATAAAGTTGTTATTTTATATTTCCTCATTCATGATAAATGTTTACTATTCATGCTAGAATTGTATTAACCGAAAACTCGATACATGTGTGGATACATAGACAAAACAACGTGTCCCTAGTATGCCTCTACTAGACTAGCTCGTTGATCAAATGGTGGTTAAGTTTCCTAGCCATGGACATGAGTTGTCATTTGATAACCGGATCACATCATTAGTAGAATGATGTGATGGACAAGACCCATCCGTTAGCTTACCATAATGATCGTTCAGTTTTATTGCTACTGCTTTCTTCATGCCATATATATATATATATATATATATATATATATATATATATATATATATATATATATATATATATTCCTCCGACTATGTGATTATGCAACTCCCGGACACCGAAGGAATGCCTTGTGTGCTATCAAACGTCACAAGTAATTGGGTGGTTATAAAGATGCTCTACAGGTATCTCCGAAGGTGTTTGTTGGGTTGGCATATATCGTGATTAGGATTTTTGTCACTCCGAGTATCGGAGAGGTATCTCTGGGCCCTCTCGGTAATGCACATCATATGAAGCCTTGCAAGCAATGTGACTAATGAGTTAGTTACGGGATGATGCACTACAGAACGAGTAAAGAGACTTACCGGTAACGAGATTGAACTAGGTATGGAGATACCTATGATCGAATCTCGGGCAAGTAACATACCGATGACAAAGGGAATAACTATATTGACATTGCGGTTCGACCGATAAAGATCTTCGTAGAATATGTGGGAACCAATATGAGCATCCAGGTTCCACTATTGGTTATTGACCGGAGAGGTGTCTCGATCATGTCTACATAGTTCTCAAACTTGTAGGGTCTGCATGCTTAACGTTCGATGAAGATTGGTATTATATGAGTTATGTGTTTTGGTGACCGAAGGTTGTTCAGAGTCCCGGATGAGATCACGGACATGACGAGGAGTCTCAAAATGGTCAAGAGGTAAATATTGATATATTGGAAGGTTACATTCGGACGCTGGAATGGTTTCGAGAAGTTTCAGATAAGTTTCGGAATATCGGGAGGTTACCGAAACCCCCGGGGAAAGTTAATGGGCCACATGGACCTTAGTGGAGAAGCAAGGGCCGGTCATAGGAGGTGGCGCGTGCTGATGATGCCATGAACCTAGGGTAGGGTCATAGGCCTGACCTATACACCCTACCAAGGTCACTCCCTTAGAATCAAGGATATTCAAAGTATAGCAAGAAATACCGACTAAAGTAGCCATCGAGTGCAATCCACTCGACCAGTCACCTCACTCGGATACCCCCAATTTCACTCAACTTGGATGAAGTCATTCGACCAAACAGGAAACCACTCGGAGTACAGAAGATCTAGAGTCACCCAGGATGTCAATGGTCAGGCGTTCACTCCATAGTCTTAAAGATCATTAATAGCACTTTATAGTTGGCGTTACCAGTAGAGCCCTGTCTTAATGTACATTAAACCCTGTAACGAGGGACGACTGGGGTCCTGGCGCACTCTATATAAGCCACCCCCTCCTCTGGGACAAGGGTTCACACCCCTTGTAACACACACCCATATTCCAGTCGACCGCCTCAGGGCACCGAGACGTAGGGCTTTTACCTCCTCCGAGAGGGGCCTGAACTCGTAAACTCATGTGTACAACCTCGTCGTAGCTAGGGCCTTGCCTCCTCATACGTACCCCCTACTCTTACTGTCAGACTTAGTACCACGACAGTTGACGCCCACCTTGGGGCAAAGCATCTTGGCAACTTCCGGCGAGGTTGCATTTTCTCCGATCTTCATCAACATGGTTTCCGGTGGCGGTTTGGTCATGGGCCGCGAGTTCCGACTCGGCACACTCACTTTTGTTGCCGACGACTCCGCCTAGCTCTAAGAAGCCCCCCTTGATGTCGAGGCCCTTCTGATCCGCGGGGCGTCACACTTCCGCGTGAGTGCCTGCGGCGTCCTCCTATGACAGCCGTCGATTCCGTATCGGTCGGTCTTCGCGTCGCCTACTCACTCTGCTGGACACTGCCGCAAACGATCTGGTCGGTCGCGGCTCTAGCGGTGGGTGAAGCATGCGGTGGCTCGTCAGACGGCCACCCCACAAGTCATGGCGATCGAGCCCTACGAATTTCTCTGTGTTCCAGTCGACCCATCGGCTGGCTCTGTGGATACTTTTTCCGAGCGTGGGAGCTATGACCCCGCGGTGGAAGTTCACATGGTCGACTCCCGTCGCAGCCCTCACGGCTTTCGCCGCAATGGCGGCAATGGTGACGGTAATGGACCGTCATACGACCACGATGAGTACGAGCCTCAACCTCTCAATTCGCAGCAAAGGGAAGAGTTACATCGCCGCAACGTGGAGGCGCCCCAGACCCCCATCATGGGGGAAACCGCCGAGGCTCGGGCCTTGGAGGTTGTGCGCCTGGCCACGCTGGTTAAGCGCACACATCTGGAGAACCTCCAACATTCTCTCGACAAACGCGCCCGCCGACTGATCCCTAAATCTAGTCGACATCAACGACAATTGTTTCTGCCTGAACCTCAGGTATACCAAACTCCTATCCAGAATCTTACAGCTGTTGCACGTATAGAGGAGTCTATTCAACCATCCCGTTCAGAAGCTGGAAAAGGTTTGGAGCAAATCCAAGCGCTGCTCCGGGCAGCAAGGGAGCTAAACTCCATCATTTCTCAGTCGCGGAACAGGATCCATAGCAGGTCAGTGAGGGCAGATACAGCTCAGTGGGCACACAGTCCTGGGTCGCCTTTCAACTTGAAGATCGTGATCACCGTCGAGATCGGCACCTGGGAAGAGCTCACGGAGAGTTTGATCGTGAGTATGCCCGTGATGACCATCGTTGAGTGCCTTCGCCCCCTCCGAGGGACGGGTCATATGCACCCCAGCGATATGATGACATGCGCCCGTATGGTAATGACCGCAGAGTTCCAGTCGACCCAAGAGAGCCTCGGTTCGATGCAAGGTCAGTCCTTGTACAAGGTTTGGTCGACCAGAGCAGAGCATATAGGGAAGGGTTGGATAGAGATAGACCAAGTGGAAGTAGGGTGCACATTTTCGGCCCTGAGTGTTTCAGAAGAGCCATTCGAGCCGCTGAGATCCCTCACAACTTCAGATTGGCGACTGGCGTCAGTAAGTTCACCGGGGAGTCGAATCCTGACACTTGGTTGGAGGATTACCGAGTGGCTGTGCATATTTGTGGCGGCAACGACGAGGTGGCCATGAAGCACCTCCCTTTTATGCTTTAAGGTTCTGCTAGATCCTGGATGAATCAGTTGGCCCCTAGGAGCATTCTCAATTGGGAAGAATTAGCCCGAGTGTTTACCAAAACATTTGAGGGCACCTGCAAGCGACCTGCTGGTTTGGCAGAATTACAACATTGTGTGCAGAAACAGGATGAGACTTTGAGAGACTATATCCAGCGATGGACTACTCTTCACCACACGGTGGAGAATGTGTCGGATCACCAAGCAGTTTGTGCCTTTAAAGAAGGCGTTCACTACAGGGAGCTCAATCTGAAGTTCGGTCAGACTGGAGACATGACTCTGACTCGAATGATGGAGATTGCCACTCGGTACGCTAACAGCGAAGAATAGGACCGATTTCGGAGCAGTAAGAACAGACCAGTCGCCCAGGACACCGGAGGAGGAAACTCCAGTCGGAAGCAGAAATGAAAGGCTGAAGCTGCAGGCCCTGTCGAGGTAGCAGTTTTGAATCAAGGGAAGTTCAAAGGGAAGCCTAAAGGCCCTTGGACCCCTAAAAGAGTGAAAGATCAAGCGGGAAATGATGTGCTTGATTTACCATGTCATACACACACCAAAAAGGATGAAGAGGGGAATCTGATTCTTCCCAAGCATACCACTCGACGGTGTTGACTCCTGATTCAAAGCTTCCAAGAGAGCCAGCCCAGTGAAAAGGAGAAAGAGTCTGATAAGGAGGAAGACAAAGAGGAAGATGGTGGTTACCCCAATGTTAATGCCACCTTGGTGATTTTTGCTGACCTCGAGAGCAAAAGTCGACTGAAAGTTATTAATAGAGAGGTGAACATGGTTGCTCCGTCAACTCCAAGATATTTGAAGTGGTCAAAAACCCCTATTACATTCGACCAGTCCGACCACCCACCACACGTTGCTACCCCTGGGCGGCAAGCATTGGTGGTCGACCTAGTCGTTGGGGGTACCCGACTAACCTAGGTTTTGATGGATGGTGGCAGTGGATTGAATATATTGTATGCTGAGGCCCTCTGAGGGATGGGCATTCCGATTTTCAAGCTCAGTGAGAGCAACATGAGATTCCATGGTATCATCCCTGGAAAGAAAGCCGACTCACTCGGTCAGATCACTCTTGATGTGGTTTTTGGTGATTCCAAGAATTACCGCAAGGAAAAGTTGACGTTTGAGGTAGTGGATTTTGATAGTGTGCCTATCATGCCATTCTAGGCAGACTGCTTATGCTAGTTTCATGGCTCGACCGTGCTATGTATACCTTAAGTTGAAGATGCCTAGCCCCGGAGGCGTGAACACAGTCACTAGAAATCGGCAGAGAGCGGAAGATTGTCTCCAGAAAGGTTCAAAGATCACCGATGAACAGATGGCAGCAATAGAGTTTCAGGAATACCAGAAGAATGCAGATCCGAGTGATTTTTTGCGTGCCAAGAGGCCTGCCTCGGTGTCCACATTTCAGTTGGCCAGCGAAACAAAGCCGGTTCACATTCACCCGACCGATCCCAATGCTGCTCCGACTCATATCTCAACAACACTCGACAGTAAATAGGAAGAAGCGCTCATCCAGTTCCTCCGTGAGAACTGGGAAATCTTCACATGGAAGCCATCTGACATGCCAGGTGTACCCAGGGGACTGGCTGGGCACCATTTACGAGTCGACCCGAAAGCAAAACCAGTTAAAGAGCATCTCCATCAGTCCGCCGCAGAGAAGAGGAAGGCCATTGGCGAGGAGGTGGCTCGGCCTCTGGCTGCTGAGTTCATCCGCGAGATATACCACTCCGAGTGGCTCGCCAATGTTGTTATGGTCCCCAAGAAAGATAAGTCACTTTGAATGTGTATCGATTTCAAGCATATCAATCGGGCCTGCCCGAAAGATCATTTTCCTCTGCCCCGCATCAACCAGATAGTTGACTCAACTACGAGATGTGAGCGATTGTCCTTTTTGGACGCTTATTCCGCATACCATCAGATCCGAATGTATGGACCCGACGAGATAAAGACAACTTTCATCACCCCATTCGGGTGTTTTTGCTATGTTACTATGCCCTTTGGCCTCAAGAATGCTGGTGCCACATTCATGCGCATGATTCAGAAGTTCCTGCTCACTCAAATCAGTCAGAATGTGGAAGCATACATGGATGACGTAGTGGTCAAGTAACGCAAAGGTTCCGACCTACCGACTGACCTCGCTGAAACCTTTGCCAACTTAAGAAGATATGATATCAAGATCAATCCATCAAAGTGCACATTCGGAGTCCCAGGTGGAAAGTTACTCGGTTTCCTCGTTTTCGAGCGAGGGATCAACGCAAACCCAGAGAAGATTGGCACAATCCTCCGAACGAAACACCATGTGCGCGATGAGGACATTAATACCATTGTTACACCCATAGCCCCTACTGCTACATATACTGGACCAATTACTAGAGCTCCCGCACGCCAATTAAATTATCAGGTACTTTCGTTTCTTGGTAATGATTCTAATGTTCATGAGAATATGATGCTGCCTAAATTGGATACATTTGTTTTGCTTACAAATGAAGGGCCTAGCTTGGAGAAGGATGAACATTGGAGCAAGAACAAGCATGGAGATGATGGCATGCGCAAGAGGAACAAGAACGGAGTTACAAGTGATGATTTCAGGACTTTGAAGCCACCATAATGGGTGCATGAAGCCTTGGACGAAATATACAAGATGCCACTTCATAAATTTCGTCCCGAGGCTATTCTAGGTGCTGCGTCACCTTATTATTGGGCTAGGCCCATGTAATTTCGAAATAGATCAGTATAGGCTATTTTTAGAGTCCGTATGTGTGGGGAAACAAGAGATATGGTTGATTTCGGACCCTTCCACCAAGGGCCACGAAATTCCCCCACTCTTCCTCCATATATACAGCCCTTAGGGCACCGTTTAGACTTCGGGTTTTGTTTAGATTAAAGTTCGCCATAGCTGCAACTTCGCGTACTTTGTTTGTGTTCAACGACCAGACAAAGGTGTCATAGAACCCCATCTTGATCAATAAAGCTTTCATCTTATATTCGCAATATCCAGATTGCAATCTCAGTTTCTTGCTTGTTCTTTGTTTGCTCGCAGGAAACAGACCCTCGTGGTCAGGTTGATCATGCTCCGGCGTGGTCAATAACCCCTCGGAAGTTGGTTTAGCGATTGCTAAGGCGCGACGTCACGCACGTTTGTAGTCGGATTGTCAAGGTCGACTCCCACAGAAAATGATAGCCACCATCTCATCGAAAGACGGGACACCTTTGCCTCTATCAAGTGGTATCAGATTTCCAGGTTGCTCGGTGAGATTTTACAGTTTTTCGTAGTTTAGATCGAGTCTGTTCTTCATACCTATAGTCCACGAAAAAGCCACAAAAAAATTAGGGTTAGTTCATCATATCCGATCCAGTCTGAGCCACTTCATAATCTTTTCTGTATTTGCGTTGTTGAATTTGCGGTTGCATGTCTAGTTGCTGGTCTTAGTGTCTAGTTCTTTAGAGTTTCGAGTTCTGTTCACAAGTTATCACGCCGCCGCCGCATCATCATCATCACCGCTGCCATATACGACCATCGTCTTCACCGCTGCCATATACCACCATCATCTTCACCGCTGCCATCTACCACCGTCGACATCACCGCAGCCATACACCACATATCCACCTCCATCACGCCAATCCGAGTCCACCTGCAACATATATCCGCCACCAGTCCGAGTTCCACCAGATTCATCTCCGCCACCAGTCCGAGTTCCACCAGATTCATCTCCGCCACCAGTCCTAGTCCGAGTCCAGTATTTGTTGCTTTGTTTTCGACTTCCAGATCACACCATACTCCGAGTCATGATAGCGAAGGACTCCCGAACTTTCGTGTTACCCGCAGTAGAAAAATAGCTCTAGTTTCAAAAAAGAGAGGAAAAAAGTGCAAAAGAAAGTGAAAATAAAGAGAAAAAAATCAGAGTGTGCTCCTCCCTTGTTTACGTGCAGCGCCGTGATTTTGTTAGTGTTCTAGGCTCGCGTCTCTAGCATAGTCTAGCCTAGGACCAGCACAGTACCGTCGTTGAGCGTTTATTGAACTTTGCATCTCTGAATTGATTATTGCTGACCTTTTTTTGCTACCATATTATAAGCCTTCCCAGCTCCACATACATCTACATCGTGCATTTGACTCTCTCTGGTAATCGCTCTATCCAAGCTTTGAGAGTTTTGACTACAACGGTTGCCGATCACCACCTGCTGTTGGGTAAGAACTGGTAAGAATTTGAGATTCGCTTGAAGGATTTGTGACACACCACCACCACCACCGCTTCCTAGTAGTCTGTCGAATCACATTCTTTTGTGTTTCTATTGCTGCTAACCATGGTAGGATCACAAGCCGACGAGATTGACTGGGAGAACATGACGAACAAGGATCTTCATGATAAGTTTCATCAAATGTTGGGTCAATAGGTGGAAGACGTGATGGCCAGTTTTGGAAAGGCATTGGAGAGGATGGATGACATTGAGAAGACAATTGACACCAAGTTGAATGCCAAGTTTGATGAATTACTCAAATGTCTTCCACAACCAGTTCTACGCCGTGATACAGTAGGGCGAGCACAGCGTGTTCCTATTGAGCCAGGACAAAATTCTGGTGCCGCTGCTACTGCTGTTGGTGCTTCTGTAGCTCCTGCTGTTACTGTGGAGGTGGAGGACTATTACGAGGATGAGGTTGATCAAAATCAGAACTACGTGCAGCCACCAGCACCACCACCAGCTGGTCGACCTCAGGTATTTATTCGCAACGGTAGGCTTGCACCACCACCTTAGGTACGAGATAATGACCATATTCCTAAACTGAAATTGAATATTCCACCATTTGAGGGTAGATATGTTCCTGATATATATCTTACTTGGGAGTTAGAAACTGAACAACGTTTTACATGTTTACAATATCCCGAGGAGAGATGGGTTGCTACTTCTGTTTGTGCTTTCACTAGTTTTGCATGTGTATGGTGGTCTGAACATTGTAGATTATATCCTATTCCAGCTGCTTGGGCTGCTTTGAAAACTGCTATGCGTACTCGTTGGGTTCCATCATATTATCAACATGAATTTTTTCAAAAATTGCAGCCTTTAAGACAAGGAAAAAATTCTGTAGAAGAATATTATCAGGAATTACAAACTGACATGATTAGATGTGGGATTGTTGAAGAGAATTAAGCTATGCTTGCACGTTTTATGGGTGGATTAAATAGAGAGATTCAGACCATTCTAGAGTATAAGGAGTATACTAATATCACTCGTTTATTCCATCTTGCTTGTAAAGCTGAACGTGAAGTGCAGGATCAACAAGCATTGGCGCGAACTAACTTTTCTGCAGGTCGACCTTCATCATGGACACCACGTGCATATTCTACTTCCATAGCACCAGCACCTCCATCAGGTGCCACCTACAGCCGTGATACAAGAAAGCAGGCACAACCACCACTATCTGCCAAGAGTGCACCTGCTGGGCCTGCACAGAGCTCTTCTTCTTCCATGGCATCAACAGGGCACACAAGTGATATTATTTGTCGTCGTTGTAAGGGAAGAGGTCATTATGCGCGAGAATGCAAATCTCAGCATGTGATGATTGCTACTGAGGATGGTGGGTATGAGTCTGCTAGTGACTATGACGAGGAGACTTTGGCCCTTATTACACGTGAAGAACATGGTGCATATGATTCTGATCATGAGACACAATACAGGCTCCTGAAGACGCTGACATGTATGAATGTTTAGTTGCTCAACGAGTTTTGAGTGTGCAGGTCACACAAGCTGAGCAAAATCAGAGGCATAATTTGTCCCATACAAAGGGAGTTGTGAAGGAACATTCTGTGCGTGTCATCATAGACCGAGGGAGCTGCAACAACTTGGCTAGCATGGAGATGGTGGAGAAGCTATCTCTCACCACAAGACCACATCCACATCCTTACTACATCCAATGGTTCAACAACAGCGGCAAGGTTAAGGTAACACGTACTGTTTGTGTGCATTTTAGTATCTCTACATATGCTGATTATGTTGATTGTGATGTGGTACCTATGCAAGCATGTTCCTTATTACTTGGTCGACCATGGCAATTTGATAAAAATTCTGTCCACCATGGTAGAAACAATCAGTATACTCTTGTTCATAAGGATGAAAATATTACTTTGCTTCCTATGATTCCTGATTCCATTTTGAAAGATGATATTAATAGAGCTAATAAAGCAAGATAGGAGAAGAATAAGAGTGAAAATCAGATTGTGGCAAAAGAATTTGAGCAACAAATGAAGCCTAATAATAAACCATCTAGTGTTGCTTCTGAAATTAAATTGAAAAGTGCATGTTTACTTGCCACTAAATCTGATATTGATGAGCTAGATTTTAGCAAATCTGTTTGCTATGCTTTTGTGTGCAAAGAGACATTATTTTCATTCAAGGACGTGCCTTCCTCTTTGCCCCCTACTATCACTAACATTTTGCAGGAGTTCGCTGACGTCTTCCCACAAGACGTGCCACCGGGTTTACCACCTATTCGAGGGATTGAACATCAAATTGACTTAATTCCCGGTGCATCGCTACCCAACTGTGCACCATACCGTACCAATCTAGAGGAGACGAAGGAGATTATGCGTCAAGTACAAGAGCTTCTCGACAAAGGTTATATACGCGAATCCCTTAGTCCTTGTGCTGTTCCTATTATTTTAGTGCCGAAAAAGGATGGTCCATCGCGTATGTGTGTTGATTGTAGAGGCATTAATAATATTACTATTCGTTATCGTCATCCTATTCCTAGGCTAGATGATATGCTTGATGAATTGAGTGGCTCTACAATATTCTCCAAAGTTGATTTGCGTAGTGGATACCATCAAATTCGTATGAAATTGGGGGATGAATGGAAAACAACATTTAGAACTAAGTCATGCCTTTTGGGTTAACTAATGCACCTAGTACTTTCATGAGATTAATGAACGAAGTTTTACGTGCTTTCATTGGATGATTTGTGGTAGTTTACTTTGATGACATATTGATTTATAGCAGAACTTTGGAGGAACATTTGGAACATTTACGTGCTGTTTTTATTGCTCTACATGATGCACATTTGTTTGGTAACCTTGGGAAGTGCACCTTTTGCACCGACCGAGTGTCTTTTCTTGGCTATGTTGTTACTCCACAGGGAATTGAAGTTGATAAAGCCAAGATTGAAGCTATTGAGAGTTGGCCGCAGCCCAAAACGGTCACACAAGTGAGGAGTTTTCTTGTCCTTGCTGGATTCTATAGGCGTTTTGTGAGAGATTTCAGCACCATTGTTGCACCTCTCAATGAGCTTACAAAGAAGGATGTGCCTTTTGTTTGGGGTACCGCACAGGAAGAAGCCTTCACGGTATTGAAAGATAAGTTGACACATGCTCCTTTACTCCAACTTCCTGATTTTAATAAGACTTTTGAGCTTGAATGTGATGCTGGTGGAATTGGATTAGGAGGTGTGTTATTACAAGATGGCTGAGGGAGTTTCGGACTAGGGGGTGTCCGGATAGCCGAACTATCATCATCGGCCGGACTCCAAGACTATGAAGATACAAGATTGAAGACTTCGTCCCGTGTCCGGATGGGACTTTCCTTGGCGTGGAAGGCAAGCTTGGCGATACAGATATGTAGATCTCCTACCATTGTAACCGACTCTGTGTAACCCTAGCCCTCTCCGGTGTCTATATAAACCGGATGGCTCTAGTCCATAGGACGGACAACAATCATACCATAGGCTAGCTTCTAGGGTTTAGCCTCCTTGATCTCGTGGTAGATCCACTCTTGTAACACACATCATCAATATTAATCAAGCAAGACGTAGGGTTTTACCTCCATCAAGAGGGCCCGAACCTGGGTAAAACATCGTGTCCCTTGTCTCCTATTACCATCCGCCTAGACGCACAGTTCGGGACCCCCTACCCGAGATCCGCCGGTTTTGACACCGACATTGGTGCTTTCATTGAGAGTTCCTCTGTGTCGTCACCGATAGGCTCGATGGTTTCTTCGATCATCATCAACGACGCAGTCCAGGGTGAGACCTTCCTCCCCGGACACATCTTCGTATTCGGCGGCTTCGCACTGCGGGCCAATTCGCTTGGCCAACTAGAGCAGATCGAAAGCTACGCCCCTGGCCATCAGGTTAGATTTGGAAGTTTGAACTTCACGGCTGACATCCGCGGGGACTCGATCCTCGATGGATTCGAGCCACAGCCGAGCATGCCGCACTGTCACGGCGAGCATGATTTCGCTCTACAGCCGGACAGTACCCTGGAGGCCGCACTCGAGCCCACTCCGATCTTCAATTTGGAGCCGGTTGCGCAGGTCGAGGACGGATGGCTAGATACCGCCTTGGGGGCTGCAACCTCTACAGCGATAGAGCCGAACACTGACCTTGTCCCTCATGAAGCTCGTGACTCCGAGGAGCCGGACTCCTTGCCGGACTCCGAACCTCCCACGCCCCCTCCGATCGAATCTTATTGGGCGTCGGTCATGGAGTTCACTGCAGCGGACATCTTCCAACACTCACCTTTCGGCGACATCTTGAGTTCGCTAAAGTATCTCTCGTTATCAGGAGAGCCCTGGCCGGACTGCGGTCAGGACGGTTGGGATGCGGACGACGAAGAAATTCAAAGCCCACCCACCACCCACTTGGTAGCCACTGTCGACGATCTAACCGACATGCTAGACTACGACTCCGAAGACATCGACGGTATGGATGACGATGCCGGAGACGACCAAGAACTAGCGCCCACCGGGCATTGGAAAGCCACCTCATCATATGACATATACATGGTGGATATCCCAAAGGATGGGAATGGCGAAGGAACAGCGGAGGATGATCCCTCCAAGAAACAGCCCAAGCACCGCCGTCAGCGGCGCCGCTCTAAATCCCGCCACAGCAAGAATGAAGATTCCAGCACCAGAGATAATAATACACCGGACAGTGCCGAAGACAACCCACTCCAGCAAGATCCAGCGCAGGAGGACGGAGACGCCAGCCCTCATGAGAGAGCACCAGAAGAAGAGGTAGAGGATTATATGCCTCCCTCCGGAGACGAGGCAAGCCTCGACGACGATGAATTCGTCGTGCCTGAGGATCCCGTCGAACAAGAGCGTTTTAAACGCAGGCTTATGGCCACGGCGAACAGCCTCAAGAAAAAGCAGCAACAGCTTAGAGCTGATCAAGATCTGCTAGCCGACAGATGGACTGAAGTCCTCGCGGCCGAAGAGCATGAGCTTGAACGCCCCTCCAAAAGCTACCCTAAACGCAAGCTGCTCCCCCGATTAGAGGAGGAGGCGTATGAACCCGCATCACCAGGAGACAATACGGCTGACCGACCACGGGCGACCACCCCGTGGTCGCGACAGAGAGGCCTCTAGGCCCTTCACTAGACCCGTACCCCGGCATCGCTCGAAAAGCACAAGGCCACAGGGAACGCTCCAAACTTGCGAGATATATTGGAGGATAGGGCAAGACAATCAAGATCGATCTATGGATCGCGTGGGCGCCCCATGATACATGACGACAACCGTCGCGCCGGACACAGTAAGTCCGGCCGGGCCGAACAAAATAGACAAAGCCCTTTTGAGCTCCGTCGTGATATCGCCCAGTGCAGAGGCGCCGCACACCCGCTATGCTTCACAGATGAAGTAATGGATCATCAAATCCCTGAAGGGTTTAAACCCGTGAATATTGAATCTTACGATGGCACAACAGACCCCGCGGTTTGGATCGAAGACTATCTCCTTCACATCCACATGGCCCGCGGTGACGATCTTCATGCCATCAAATATCTCCCCCTCAAGCTTAAAGGACCAGCCCGGCATTGGCTTAACAGCTTGCCAGCAGAGTCAATTGGGAGTTGGGAAGACCTGGAAGCCGCATTCCTCGATAACTTCCAAGGCACGTATGTGCGACCACCAGACGCTGATGACCTAAGCCACATAATTCAGCAGCCACAAGAATTGGCCAGACAATTCTGGACACGGTTCTTAACCAAGAAAAACCAAATCATCGACTGTCCGGATGCGGAGGCCCTTGCAGCCTTCAAGCATAATATCCGTGACGAGTGGCTTGCCCGGCACCTGGGACAGGAAAAGACGAAATCCATGGCAGCCCTCACATCACTCATGACCCGCTTCTGCGCGGGTGAGGACAGCTGGCTAGCACACAGCAACAACCTCAGCAAAAACTCTGGCAGTCCGGATTTCAAGGACCGTAATGGCAGGTCACGTCGCAACAAAAACAAACGCCGCATGAACGGCGATAACAGTGAAGATACGACAGTCAACGCCGGATTCAGAGGCTCTAAACCTGGTCAGCGGAAAAAGCCATTCAAAAGAACTACTCCGGGTCCGTCCAATTTGGACCGAATACTCGACCGCACGTGCCAGATACACAGCACCCCCAAAAAGCCAGCCAATCACACCAACATGGACTGTTGGGTATTCAAGCAGGCAGGCAAGTTAATTGCCGAAAACAATGACAAGGGGCTGCACAGCGATGACGAGGAAGAGACCCGACCGCCGAACAATAGAGGATAGAAGGGTTTCCTCCCACAGGTGCGGACGGTGAACATGATATACGCAACGCGCATACCCAAAAGGGAGCGGAAGCGTGCACTCAGGGATGTATACGCGATGGAGCCAGTTGCCCCGAAGTTCAATCCATGGTCCTCCTGCCCGATCACTTTTGACCGAAGGGACCACCCCACCAGCATCCGCCACGGCGGATTTGCCGCATTGGTCTTAGACCCAATCATCAATGGATTTCACCTCACCAGAGTCCTAATGGACGGCGGCAGCAGCCTGAACCTGCTTTATCAGGATACAGTGCGCAAAATGGGCATAGACCCCTCAAGAATTAAACCTACCAAGACGACCTTTAAAGGCGTCATACCAGGTGTAGAAGCCAATTGTACAGGCTCAGTTACACTGGAAGTGGTCTTCGGATCCCCGGATAACTTCCGAAGCGAGGAGTTAATCTTCGACATAGTTCCGTTCCACAGCGGCTATCATGCTCTGCTCGGACGTACCGCGTTCGCAAAGTTCAACGCGGTGCCGCACTACGCATACCTCAAGCTCAAGATGCCAAGCCCTCGAGGAGTCATCACGGTCAACGGAAACATTGAACGCTCTCTCCGAACGGAGGAACATACAGCGGCTCTCGCGGCAGAAGTACAGTGCAGCCTCTTAAGGCAATTCTCGAGTCCGACCGTTAAGCGACCGGACACGGCTAAACGCACCCGGAGTAACATACAACAAGACCACCTGGCACGTTCCGAGCACGCGTAGCAGTGCGGCCCCAACCCCAACCCCTACAAAATGTCAAGACAGGTCCTTCGCGTACACCATTACGCTCTAAAGATACCATGGGCATGGGGAGAGGGGCACGACCACGATAGGCCCAGATACGGCTTAACCACACCAGGGGCTCTCAAGTGTGTCATTCTTTTTTCTTTTCTTTTTATTTTTTCCCACAGGACTCCGTTCGTCAGAGGCCCTGTTCGGCAGCAGACCTGCCGAACTCACGATGCAACAGCCAGGGAAGGATAAAGGCTACAACGAATATCCAGGTGGTCTCCATTACGAGCATTAAATCTGTTTTATGCGCCATTCCGCAGCCTACCCCTGGAGGGGGACATGTTTAGCAGTCCCATCCCTTGCTTATCGCACCATTTGTATCATTCTACACTTACAGCAGTTTTTCTTGAATAAGTAATGCATCACCCTTTTGCTTCCAATTGCATTTCTCTCTTATTCATATGTTCATTTGTGACATGTCGCATCCGTACGTTTTGGTACGGCTAAATACACCAGGGGCTTCTGTTTCCCGCATCATGGTGTGATAAGTCCGAACACTTTCACAAGTGCGGCACCCCGAACTTATAGCATTATATGCATCAGCTCCGAATCATGTCTTGGGTCAATAGTAGGGTTTGCCCGGCTCCCATGTTTTGGTACCTTACGTTCCGTTGTATCGGCTAAGGTAGCACTTGGAGAACCACTGCGATTGTGCCCCAGTTGAGCTGGGTTAACACCTCAGTGGAGAAAGCTAAAACTGACCGTCATGATGAGGCGAGAGCTGGTCGCTGTTTGAGAGGTTTTTTGCGAGTCCCTAAAGACTTATGCCGCTTAGAGCGAGGAGCCGGTTTTTGTCCGGCCCAGGCGTGGATAGCGCCCCAAATTCGGCCTTTCGAAGACTAGGGGCTTCGCCGAAATTTAAAATTATAGAATTCTATGGCTAAGTGAGAGTGTTCAAGCATTATAAGTCCGGTTGCCTTGTTCGTTGTGTTGAGCGCCTCCCTAGATGGACCCCAATATGGGAACAAGAGTGCTCAAATTTATCCCGAACACCCCAGCACTCGTGGCATGGGGGCTGAAGCCGACGACTTGCCATCTCTTAGATTTGATAAACAACCGCACAGAAGGTAATATTTTAAATTAAAATACGTTTCTTAGCGCAAATGAACTAAGTTTTCAGCGCACAGGATAACAAAATGCGAGTCTACTCAAATATTACATCTTTGGAGCACTCACCCGCAATAGTGTGGGCGCCCTTCAGCACACTCTTATAATACATCTCGGGCGTGCGGTGCTCCTTGCCCTGCGGCGGCGGGTCCGTCACGAGCTTCTGGGCATCCAGCTTGCCCTAGTGCACCTTTGAGCGGGCAAGGGCCCAACGGGCACCCTCAATACAAGCGGAGTGCTTGATGACTTCAACCCACGGACACGCATCCACCAGCCGCCGCACCAGGCCGAAGTAGCTCCCGGGCATGGTTTCCTTAGGCCATAGCCGAACTATGAGGCCCTTCATGGCCTGTTCGGCCACCTTGTGGAGCTCGACCAGCTGCTTCAGCTGGTCGCTAAGGGGCACCAGATGTCCGGCCTCAGCATACTGAGACCAGAAGACCTTCTCCGTCGAGCTCCCCTCCTCGGCCCGGTAGAATGCGGTGGCATCGGATACGCTGCGAGGAAGATCTGCGAACGTTCCCGGAGAGCTCCGAATTCGGGTAAGTAACAGGTAATTAACACTCACATGCTTACTTTGCATGAAAAATGCCTTACCCGCCGCTATTTTCTTCAATTCCTCGATTTCTTGGAGGGCCTTGTAGGCTTCGGCCTTAGCGGCTTTGGCACTCTCAAGAGCCGTTGCAAGCTCAGACTCTCGAGTCTTCGAGTCACGCTCCAGGCTCTCATGTTTTTTCACGAGATCCTGGAGCTCTTGCTGTACCTCCGCCACCCGCGCCTCCTGCTTCTCTCGCTCGGTGCGCTCCGCGGCCACATTGCGTTCGGCCATGGCCACCGCCTCTTTCAGGGTCGCCACCTCGTTAGTGGCCCCTGCAATACCCATGTTATCCTTGTCATTCTTTTTGCAACCAAAATCCTTTTCTGTAAGGTACAATTTTAATAAGGTGTTACTCACCTTCCTTGTCCTCGAGCTGCTTCTTGGCACGGCCGAGCTCGTTCTCAGACCGCTCGAGGCTTTCCTTCAAAGTATTGACCTCCGCAGTCAGTGCGGCAGAGGTCAGCAGCGTAGCCTGCAATCCCATATTGACATATTTATTATGACTCCTGCGTATATCTTCTTAAGATGCTCAGTCCGGCTTTTCTTTCCGAACACCGAACCGAGCATCAGGGGCTACTTTCTATGCGGTACTATTTTACATATATCAAAATTCTTACCTCAAAGCCTGTTAGAAGGCTGCTGCAGGCTTCGGTCAGCCCGCTCTTGGCGAGCTGCACCTTCTGAATCACCGCACTCATAACAGTGCGGTGTTCCTCTTCGATGGAGGCGCCATTAAGCGCCTCCAGCAAGCTATCCGGCGCCTCCGGTTGGACAGAGGCTGCCGGCGTCACGGTCTTGCCCTTCTTACGAAGGGGCCACCCGCCGGACTCCGGAGCCACTATGGGATCCGGAGCCGAGTCCGGTGCAAAGTCTGGGAGGTTGTCCTGCGACACCTCCGGGGCCTCCTCCTCCTGGCGGGTCCCTTCCTGGGATCCCACCTCGGCATCGTCCGTGTCACGGGGGGTGGAGGCGGTCGGAAGAGAATCCATATCCGACGCACCTAAGGACCCACTCGACGAAGCGGGAAGATCGTCCTTGGGCGGACTGCAGGGTTGTATGCGGCACTACAAGACATTGTGTGGCAAAAAATAAAAACCATGAAGTTATTCGGGAGTCCGGATACTCACGATCTCGCCAGGGGCTTGGCCCTTGGAGGCCAGTCCTCGTCGTTGTCACTGGCGTTGGCAGAGCAGTCCGGGGGAAGAGTTTTTTCCTTCTTGGACCCTTCGGCCTCCCTCGTTGGGGAGGCCTTCCTTTTCTTCTCTCCCCCCACTCGGGGAGAGGCCTTTTTCTTCTCTCCCCCCACTGGGGGAGAGGCCTTTTTCTCCTCCTCCTCACCTTGGTGAGAGGAGTCGGCCTCGGAGTCGTCATCCGATAGCACCTGAAAACGAGAACTCTTCCGAGTCCCTGTAGCCTTCTTATTGGCCTTCTTCTCCGGCACCGCGTGGGGTGCCGGAGCCAGCAGCCCCATTAGGCGGGCGTCCGCTGGGTCCTTTGGCAATGGGGCCGGACAGATAGTCTGTTCGGCCTTCGCCAGCCAGTCCTGTCAAAGGTAAAGGGAGTTTAGATCCTGCATAGAGTCAAACTATGGAAAACGAGCGTTCTGTAAAGGACAAAATCACTTACCTCATCAGCCAGACGCTGCGAGCTGAATCCGCGATCTTCGGTAGCGGATGCGGGAGCCTCGGCGCCCTTGAATAGCACCTTCCAGACATCTTCGTACGTAGTGTCGAAGGGCCCGCTCAGAGTCTGGTGCTGCGCCGGATCAAACTCCCACATGTTGAAACCCCGTCGTTGGCACGGGAGAATCCGGCGGATGAGCATGACCTGGACTACATTGACAAGCTTGAGCTTCTTGTCCACCAGCTTTTGGATACAGGCTTGGAGTCCGGTCAGCTCCTCCGAATCACCCTAGATCGAGCCACTCTCTTTCCAGGAGGTGAGCCGTGTAGGGATGCCAGATCTGAATTCGGGGGCCGCTGCCCATTCAGGGTCACGCGGCTCGGTGATGTAGAACCGCCCCGATTGCCACCCCTTAATGGTTTCCACGAAAGTGCCCTCCAGCCAAGTAACGTGGGACATCCTGCCCACCATGGCGCCTCCGCACTCCGCTTGGCTGCCCTTCAGAACGTTTGGCTTGACGCTAAAGGTCTTGAGCCACAAACCGAAGTGGGGCTGGATGCAGAGGAAGGCCTCGCACATGACGATAAACGCCGAGATGTTGAGGATGAAATTCGGGGCCAGATCATGGAAATCCAGGCCGTAGTAGAACATGAGCCCCTGGACAAAGGGATGAAGCGGGAAGCCCAGTCCGCGGAGGAAATGGGGAAGAAATACTACCCTCTCATGGGGCCTGGGGGTGGGGATGAGCTCTCCCTCATAGGGGAGCCGGTGCACGATGTTGCTGGACAAATATCCGGCATTGCGCAGCTTCTGGATCTGCCCCTCCGTGACAGAGGAGGCCATCCACTTGCCTCCCGCTCCGGACATAGTTGGAGAAGGTTGAGGTGAGGAGTGCGGACTTGGGCACTGGAGCTCGAGTTCGTGGAGTTGGATAAGCCAAGGAGGAAAAAGGCGCAGGTAAAAGGGTTGGATCTTTATCCCCTTATATGGGCGGACACAAACATGCGTCCCCACCGGCCTGATAAAACTCGCTTATCCCCCAAGCGCCGCAATCAATGGTGCGGTTGGGTTACCCACGTCCGTATTGATGGGAATCCCGGAATAAGGGGAACACGATCTCTGCTTCGACAAGACGTGCCAAGGAAACTGCTTCGCTAAACACGCTGAGGTGGTACAATAAAAATGATTCTAGTAAAGGCTTGGTAGTGGTGTGACGTCACGCCGCAAAATACGTCAGCAAATTGAACTTGTGTAATATTATTCTCTCTACGGTGGTGCGTGGAATTTATTTTTATAGAGCTTGACACTATCCTGGTGTTCACAATCTTCTATAAATTATTCGGAGGAAGAACCCGCCTTGCAATGCCGAAGACAACATGCGCGCCGGACTCGTCGTCATTGAAGCCTGGTACAGGGGCTACTAAGGGAGTTCCGGACTAGGGGGTGTCCGGATAGCCGAACTATCATCATCGGCCGGACTCCAAGACTATGAAGATACAAGATTGAAGACTTCGTCCCGTGTCTGGATGGGACTTTCCTTGGCGTGGAAGGCAAGCTTGGCGATACGGATATGTAGATCTCCTACCATTGTAACCGACTCTGTGTAACCCTAGCCCTCTCCGGTGTCTATATAAACCGGATGGCTCTAGTCCATAGGACGGACAACAATCATACCATAGGCTAGCTTCTAGGGTTTAGCCTCCTTGATCTCGTGGTAGATCCACTCTTGTAACACACATCATCAATATTAATCAAGCAGGACGTAGGGTTTTACCTCCATCAAGAGGGCCCGAACCTGGGTAAAACATCGTGTCCCTTGTCTCCTGTTACCATCCGCCTAGACGCACAGTTCGGGACCCCTACCCGAGATCCGCCGGTTTTGACACCGACAATGGCAAACCTGTTGCATACTTCTCTAAAAAATTGAGTGGGCCTAGTCTGAATTATTCTACTTATGATAAAGAATTATATGCTCTTGTTCGGACTTTAGAAACATGGCAACATTATTTATGGCCCAAAGAATTTGTTATACACTATGATCATGAATCTTTGAAACATATTAAAAGTCAAGCTAAACTGAATCATAGACATGCTAAATGGGTTGAATTCATTAAGACTTTCCCTTATGTCATTAAACACAAGAAGGGTAAAGAAAATGTTATTACTGATGCATTGTCTCGTCGCTATACTATGCTTTCACAACTTCACTTCAAAATATTTGGTTTGGAGACCATCAAAGATCAATATGTGCATGATGCTAATTTTAAAGATGTAATGCAGAATTGTAAAGAAGGAAGAATGTGGAACAAGTTCGTCGTTAATGATGGATTTGTGTTCCGTGCTAACAAGCTATGCATTCCAGCTAGCTTCGTTCGTCTTTTGTTGTTGCAGGAGGCGCATGGAGGAGGATTAATGGGACACTTTGGCGTGAAGAAGACGGAGGACGTACTTGCTACACATTTCTTTTGGCCAAAGATGAGACGGGATGTTGAGCGTTTTATTGCTCACTGCACTACATGTTAAAAAGCTAAGTCACGACTCAATCCTCATGGTTTATATATGCCTTTGCCTGTACCTAGTGTTCCTTGGGAGGATATATATATGGACTTTGTTTTAGGTTTACCTCGAACAAAGAAGGGGAGGGATATCATATTTGTTGTCGTGGATAGATTCTCGAAAATGGCACACTTTATACCATGTCATAAAAGTGATGATGCTGTTAATGTTGCTGATTTGTTCTTTCGTGAAATTATTCACTTGCATGGTGTGCCAAATACTATTGTTTCAGATCGTGATACTAAATTTCTTAGCCACTTTTGGAGATGTTTATGGGCTAAGTTGGGGACTAAACTGCTTTTTAGTACTACTTGTCACCCCCAAACTGATGGACAAACTGAAGTAGTCAATAGAACATTGTCTACTATGCTTAGGGCTGTTTTGAAGAATAATAAGAAAATGTGGGAAGATTGCTTGCCTCATATTGAATTTGCTTATAATCATTCATTCCATTCTACTACTAAGATGTGCCCTTTTGAAATTGTGTATGGTTTCCTACCTCATGCACCTATTGATTTGTTGCCTCTTCCATCTTCGGAGAAGGTTAATTTTGATGCTAAACAACGTGCTAAATTGATTTTAAAAATGCATGAGTTAACTAAGGAAAACATTGAGCGTATGAATGCTAAATATAAACTTGCTGGAGATAAGGGTAGAAAACATGTTGTGTTTGCACCTGGAGATCTTGTTTGGTTACATTTGCGTAAGGATAGATTTCCTGATTGGCGCAAATCAAAGTTAATGCCACGTGCTGATGGTCCTTTTAAGGTGTTGGAGAAAATAAATGATAATGCATATAAACTTGAGCTGCCTGCAGATTTTGGGGTTAGTCCCACTTTTAACATTGCAGATTTGAAGCCTTATTTAGGTGAGAAAGATGAGCTTCCGTCGAGGACGACTTCATTTCAAGAAGGGGAGGATGATGAGGACATCAATACCATTGTTACACCCACATCCCCTACTGCTACATATACTGGACCAATTACTAGAGCTCGCGCACGCCAATTAAATTATCAGGTACTTTCGTTTCTTGGTAATGATTCTAATGTTCATGAGAATATGATGCTGCCTAAATTGGATACATTTGTTTTTCTTACAAATGAAGGGCCTAGCTTGGAGAAGGATGAACATTCGAGCAAGAACAAGCATGGAGATGATGGCATGCGCAAGGGGAACAAGAACGGCGTTACAAGTGATGATTTCAGGACTTTGAAGCCACCATAATGGGTGCATGAAGCCTTGGACGAAATATACAAGATGCCACTTCATAAATTTCGTCCCGAGGCTATTCTAGGTGCTGCGTCACCTTACTATTGGGCCAGGCCCACGTAATTTCGAAATAGATCACTATAGGCTATTTTTAGAGTCCGTATGTGTGGGGAAACAAGAGATAGGGTTGATTTCGGACCCCTCCACCAAGGGCCACGAAATTCCCCCCCTCTTCCTCCATATATACAGCCCTTAGGGCACCGTTTAGACTTTGGGTTTTGTTTAGATTAAAGTTCGCCATAGCTGCAACTTCGCGTACTTCATTTGTGTTCAACGACTAGACAAAGGCGTCACAGAACCCCATCTTGATCAATAAAGCTTTCATCTTATATTCGCAATATCCAGATTGCAATCTCAGTTTCTTGCTTGTTCTTCGTTTTCTCGCAGGAAACAGACCCTCGTGGTCAGGTTGATCGTGCTCCGGCGTGGTCAATAACCCCTCGGAAGTTGGTTTAGCGATTGCTAAGGCACGACGTCACGCACGTTCGTAGTCGGATCGTCAAGGTCGACTCCCATAGAAAATGATAGCCACCATCTTATTGAAAGATGGGACACCTTTGCCTCTATCAGTGCATGTGCACGATGTTCAGAAGCTTACTGGTTGTTTGGCTGCATTGAGTCAATTCATCTCACGCCTCGGTGAAAAGGCATTACCTCTTTATCGACTCATGAAGAAGTCTAACAAGTTCGAGTGGAATGAAGAAGCTGAAGCAGCATTTGAAGAGCTCAATGCCCTGCTTTCCACCCAGCCAGTGCTTGCCGCTCCAGTCAGCAAGGAACCTTTACATCTTTACATCGCAGCCACTAGACAAGTTGTCAGCACAGTGCTCACGGTCGAGCGAGAAGAAGGCAAAGCCTACAAAGTTCAGCGCCCTTTGTATTACATTTCGGAAGTCTTGACTCCGTGCAAGCAGAGATATCCTCATTATCAGAAGCTTGTTTATGGAATTTACTTGACCATGAAGAAAGTTGCACACTACTTCTCATACCACTCGGTTCCAGTCGTCAGCAATGCTCCATTGTCAGAAATTCTGAATAATAGAGATGCAACGGGTCGAGTGGCAAAGTGGGCGATTGAACTTCTTCCTTTGGATATCAAGTTTGAGGCAAAGAAAGCCATCAAGTCTCAAGCAATAGCAGATTTCCTTGTAGAGTGGATTGAACAGCAGCAATCGACTCAGATTCAATCGGAACATTGGACTATGTTCTTTGATGGATCCAAGATGTTGAATGGCTCTGGTGCAGGAGTGGTTTTAGTATCCCCAAGAGGAGACAAGCTCAGCTATGTCCTCCAGATTCACTTCGATTCTTCAAACAATGAAGGGGAGTATGAGGCACTGTTGTATGGGTTGCGTATGGCCATTTCACTCGGCGTCCAACGCTTGATGGTCTACGGCGACTAAGACTTAGTGGTTAATCAAGTAATGAAGGAATGGGACATCAGGAGTCCAACAATGACCAGTTATTGCAATGCAGTAAGAAAGCTAGAGAAGAAGTTTGAGGGGTTAGAGCTCCACCACATACCCTGAATCAAGAATCAAGCTGCTGATGATCTAGCGAAGATAGGTTCCACTCGGAAGCCTATTCCCAGTAATGTGTTCTTGGAACATCTCCACACCCCGTCAGTACAAGAAGATCCCTTCAAGGAGGAGGCCCCACAACTGATAAGTTCTACCAATCCGACTGAGATTGAGGTCCCAACTGTGGTCGACTTGGTCATGGAATTCTGAGTGATCACACCCGACTGGACGGTGCCATACATCGCGTACCTGCTTAGGCAGGAACTCCCAGAAGATGAGGATGAGGCCCGCCAGATCACCCATCCATCGAAGGTTTTCACCGTGATAAAAGGGCAGCTTTACAGAGAAAGTGTCACAGGAGTGGCTCAACGCTGCATCACCCTAGAAGAAGGTCGAATGATTTTAAACTAGATCCACTCGGGGACCTGTGGTCACCATGCGTCCTCTCGGACCATCGTGGCCAAAGCATACCGAGCGGGATTCTATTGGCCGCGTGCAAATGAGATGGCAAAGGATATAGTCGACAAGTGCGCAGGTTGTCATTTCTACTCCAACATGTCTCACAAGCCTGCATCTGCCTTGAAGACTATTCCACTCGTCTGGCCGTTTGTAGTCTGGGGGTTAGATATGGTTGGACCCTTAAAGACCAGCAGAAGTGGTTTCACTCATTTGCTCGAGGCGGTCAACAAGTTCACCAAATGGATCGAAGCCAAGCCTATCAAAAATCTTGACTCAAGCACTGCCGTCAGTTTCATCAAGGAGTTGATATTCAGATATGGAGTCCCTCACAGCATTATCACAGATAACGGCTCCAACTTTGATTCTAATGAGTTCAAGGCATTTTGTGCTTCCCAAGGCACTCGGGTCGACTACGCATCCGTTGCACACCCATAGTCGAATGGGAAAGCAGAAAGGGCGAATGGTTTGATCCTTCAAGGGCTGAAACCTCGATTGATGCGCGACCTCAAGCATACTGTTGGAGCTTGGGTGACTGAGTTGCCATCCATCTTATGGGGACTGAGAACAACTCTGAACCGTTCGACTGACCGAACCCCTTTCTTCATGGTGTATGGTGCTAAAGTTGTGCTTCCGAGTGACTTGCTGCACAACACTCCCCAAGCGGAACTCTCCTCAGAAGCTGAAGCTGAACAGGCTCGCCAGGACGCAGTTGATCTCCTGGAGGAGGAACGTGGCTCTGATCCGATTGACCATCTACCAAGAAGATCTGCGTCGATTCCATGCCCGTAATGTTAGATGTCGAGCGTTCCAGGAAGGGGACCTTGTGCTTCGAGTGGATCAGAAACGACCTCACAAGCTTGCTCCGGCCTGGGAAGGGCCCTTCATCATCACCAAAGTGCTCCACAATAGAGCGTATCACCTCTACAATGTAGCCAAGAAAGTGGACGAGCCACGTGTGTGGAATGCAGAGCTGCTTCGCCATTTCTATACCTAAACCACTCGGATCGACGAGTTGTAATAAGAGTTTTTCAGTTGGATTATCAAAGACAAGATTTTTGCAGTATCTTAATGATTGTTTTCGCATAAACACACATGTTCAAAACCCCCAGTGGGTGGCTTAGCCGCGAACCTGATTCGCCTAAGTTTGGAAACCACTTTGAGTGAAGAGCAACCCTCTCACTCGGAGGCTTAGTTGCGAACCTGATTCGCCTAAGTTTCAAAACCTTTCTGAGTGGAGAGAAATCCTCCCACTCGGAGGCTTAGCTGCGACCCCGTACTCGCCTAAGTTAAAAGATACTCCGAGTGGAGAGCAATCCTCCCACTCGGGGGCTTAGCTGCGACCCCGCACTCCCTAAGTTAAAAACTACTCCGAGCGGAGAGCAATTCTCCCACTCGGAGGCTTAGCTGCGACCCTGTACTCGCCTAAGTTAAAAACTACTTCGAGTGGAGAGCAATCCTCCCACTCAGAGTCTTAGCTGCGACCCTGTACTCGCCTAAGTTAAAAACTACTCCGAGTGGAGAGCAATCCTCCCGCTCGGAGGCTTAGCTGCGACCCTATACTCACCTAAGTTAAAAACTACTTCGAGTGGAGAGCAATCCTACCACTTAGAGGCTTAGCTGCGACCCTCTACTCGCCTAAGTTAAGAACTACTTCGAGTGGAGAACAATCCTCCCACTCGGAGGCTTAGCTGCGACCCTGTACTCGCCTAAGTTAGAAACTACTTCGAGTGGAGAGCAATCCTCCCACTCGGGGGCTTGGCTGTGACCCCGTACTCGCCTAAGTTAAAAACTACTCCGAGTGAAGAGCAATCCTCCCACTCAGGGGCTTAGCTGCGATCCCGTACTCGCCTAAGTTAAAAAACTACTCCTAGTGGAGAGTAATCCTCCCACTCGGGGGCTTAGCTGCGACCCCGTACTCGCCTAAGTCACAAAGATCCTCTGAGCTGCATCATCGGTACAACATACGCTCCATCCCGATCCGCAAGGATGACGAGGTGCCAATCGAGCACGTCGTCGGAGCTGCGTCGTAAGTACAACGTACGCTCCATCCCGATCCGCAAGGACGATGAGGTGCCGATCAAACACATCGTTAGAGCTGCGTCACAAGTACAATGTCTATTCCGAGTGGGAAGTCAAGTTCCACTTGGAATTTAAAAAGATCCGAAAGTGGTAAAGGCAAAGCCACCATATTCAAGAAAAACCAAGTTCAGATAAAACCCCACAAAGTTCAGAACCGCGGGCAGAAGTACTCAGGCATCAGGCCTGAAAGAGTTTAACAGTTACAAAATCACTCAGCATTCCGAGGCAAATAAGGTGAAGCATAAAGTTTGTTCACTCTTCGGGAGGAGGGCTTGCTGGCTCGACGAATCTGTCAAGGTCAATGCCGTCTGCAATGCGAGTGGCAGCGTCGATGAAGGTCTCCATGGAGGACTGGAATTGGAGCTTCTTGGTGTTGGCAACCTTGATAGCCGCCAGCTTGTCTTTGCTGACTTCATTGGAATGGACTCGGACCAAGGACAGAGCCACATTAGCACCGCAGCGAGCAGACGACTTCTTCCACTCTTGCACTCAATCGGGAATTTCTTTGATTCGAGTCATCAGAGACTCGAGATCATTTTGGAACTCCGCTCGGGGCCAGAGCTCCGTGTCAATCCGCGACATCGCCGCTTTTAGATGAGCAAGGTAATCCACAATGCTGTCAAGACGAGCCTCCAATAGCAGCACATTCATCGTGACATCGTCCTTGACGAGAGAGTTTATGGGGTCAAGATCTGTCTCGATCTGCCCAGTCTTTGCTTCGAAGTCTTGACAGAATTCCGCACAGTTGGAAAAGTGGTGAGTTGACAGTTATATAACGAGTCGACAATCGCAAATCAGTCGGAAGAGAGCAAGTACCTTCAAGCTTCAGGACTAGCTTCTCACCAAGTCTTCCCAGATAAGCCTCCATTTCACCCTTCTTCACCGTGAGATCTCCAACCTTGTCAGTCAGGGTCTCCTTGTCCTTCTTCAGCTTCGCAACCTCCTTGTTGGCTTCAGTAACAGTAGTCTTCAGCTTGGCGTTCTCCTCTTCTAACTTGCTAACTAAAGCTAGCTTCTTGTCAGCAAGCTCTGTTTTCTCTCACACTTCTTTCTGTGCTGCGGCAAGGTCATTGTCCTTCTGCTCCAGAGCCTTCTTCATTTTGACTAAAGAAATAACATTCTTCAGATGGCCTTGGAGTTGATGGTTTTCACTATGCACATCTGTTCGAGTGGAGTCACTCGGTTCAAAAGACTAAAAGGGAAAAACTATAAGGTGGACAGTCGGCGAGTTATTACCTCCCATAGCAGCAGCATCATCCTTGGCCTTCTGAAGATTTTTCTTGGCCAGCTCTAGGTCAAGGTTGAGGCTGATCTATTTCTTCTCCAACTCAGCAAACCGGGTCCCGAGCTCACAAGATTTTTGCGGACAGCAAATAAGACACATCAGTCGACAGAAACAAAATTTAATCTTAGCATAAAATGTTCTAATAGTACTGCAGAATCAAAACATTCAATAGTAGTCTCGGGGACTACACCCAGTGGGTGCACTTGGTGTGCTCCCACTGGTCCGGTTTACCACTCAGCATGGTCTGCCTAGTGTGAGTATGCAAAAAAGGGAGATTCTAAGACCCCAGCCGACTGCCCGCAGTCGATCGTGGTCTCGGGGACTACACCCAGTGGGGGCACTCTGCGTGCCCCCACTGGTCTGGAACCCACTCGGATCAAACTATTCCGCCGAGTGAAAGAACAATGAAGAGACATTCGACAAAGACCCCCGCCGAATCAAACATCCGACGGTGGTCTTCGGGACTACACCCAGTGGGTGCACTTTGTGTGCCCCCACTGGTTTAGAGATACACTCGACCCAACTTGGTAGACTCAAGTGAAAGAGCTATTCAACAATAAGGTAAAACACCCAGTGGGTGATTGGATGCAAAATGCAAACTCATGATAGATGCACATAAAAGGTTCCAAAACACTCATCCAGGGACATCTTACGGACAATGAAGCAACAACTTACAACTACTATATTGTAGAAAGACAAAAATCAAATTGGAAGATCAGTTGAAAATCAACTGACCTTGACATTAACATGCAGAGCAGAGCTGGCATTGTAGGCAGCTTGGCTGGCCTCATTCACCACCTTCATCTGCTCCATCATAAGGTTTGCTTGGAGTATGGCATCCTTGGCTGCACCCGCCGGGTCATCTGGAGTATGATGAGCAGCAAAGAGTGATGACGATAGTACAGTCGGAGCAATCACAGGATCTAAAGCATGGAGCTGCGCAGGCGAAGCAAGGACTTGAGCAATCGACGCTAAAGGACGGTCAGTCGACACATGATTGGCAAAAGAAACAGTGGCCCGAGTCGGATCTTTGAACCGCTGGACCACCATTTCCGGTGCTGATGTCGACTGAGGTTCCTGGCCGACAGGTGTTCTCCTGCTTGAAGCCCTACCCCTCCTTCCCGTATTCTTCCGAGGCGCCGTCTTGTGGGACTGCACAAAAAGTAGCCATAAGAGCTTAATCGGCCGGCAATTCAATCGACAAAATAAGCACAAGATTGCAGGATCATACGAACTTTGGAAGTAGCCGCATCTTCAGTTCCCTCATCATTCTGAACCTTATCGATGTCCATGGAGGTTCCAGAAGTTGCAGCATTGAAAGATTCAAAACCCACTCGGTCTGAGCAGAAGTATGAGTCGACAATAAAATACAAAAAGACAGAACACTCACGCATAAGCGACGGGAACGTCCATCTTGATCCTGGGCAAGGTCTTCTGAGGCTTTGAAGGGATAACCTTGGGCTGCTTGGCGACCTTTTCTGACGGCTCCGGAGTCGATGTCCGAGTGTGCTTATGCACTTGCGTGCTCGGAGCCACAACCTTGTTGCGCCCACCCGCTGGATCATGGGACTGCTTGGATCAGCTCTCTGTGCGAGGTGGTGAGTCGACCTCTTCTTCCTCGTCCGACTCATCACTCTCTTCATCATCATCATCATCATTGGGAGATTGCCAGTTGGCACTCTCGTCTGCACTCTCCACTCTCTCCTGGGCTTGCTCCTCGGCTTGCTCTCTATTCGGCATCGAATACATCTCACTATAAATCTGCAAGGCAAGAAGTTGAACAAACATCAGTCATATTCAAAGATGATTGGAAGTTAGATTGAAAGACACTCGGTAATAAGGATTAGACCTTGTCCGGCTGGTTTTCGACATCGAATGGGTCGACTCTCCTAGCCCCCCAGGGTTTTCTTTGTTTCCGGTAATGCCCTTCATCCACAGGGCCACCGTCTCATCAGTGACCTCCTCCGGGTGGACCCGAGCGGTGTCGTTGGAGCCCGAATACATCCACATCGAATGATCACGGGCTTGGAGTGACTGGATGTGTCGACTGAGAAACACTTCCAATAAATCCATGCCAGTTACGCCCTGACGGACCAACTGGACTACCCTCTCGACTAGCATGTTCGTCTCTACTTTCTCTGCTATAGACACGATCAATGAAGAAGGTTGCTGGACTCGACCTAGGGTAAAGGGAGGAAGACCGGTCGACTGACCGGGGGTTGGAATGTCTTGGCAGTAGAACCAGGTCTGCTGCCACCCCCTAACCGACTCAGGAAGTGTCATAGGGGGAAAAGTGCTCCTCTTCCTCATCTGAATCCCTAAACCCCCACACATCTGAATCACATGCATCCTCTTGTCAGTCGGATTTGCCTTCTTCATAGATTGAGAATGACAAGTGAAGATATGTTTGAAGAGACCCCAGTGCGGTCTACAACCCAAGAAGTTTTCACACAGAGAAACGAATGCAGCAAGGTATGTGATGGTGTTGGGAGAGAAATGGTGAAGCTGGGCGTCGAAAAAGTTCAGAAAACCCCGGAAGAAAGGATGTGGAGGCAGGGAGAAACCACGGTCGACGTGGGTTGCGAGGAGGACGTACTCACCCGCCCGCGGCTGAGGCTCAATCTCGTCCCCCGGCAGCCTCCAAGTCCCATCGGCGATCAAGTCTGTGGCGGACAGATCCTCCAAATCTTCTTGCCGGAGCGTAGATCGAATCCAGTCTCACTGGATCCAACCAGGCAGCAACCCGGACCTCGACGACGATCCCTGACTCGTTTTCTTTCCCTTCACCGTCGTTGTCGCTTTCTTCGCGTGCTCCAGGGCCGCCGTCTTGTCCTTCACCATTGTTGCAGACCGCGCACGGGCGGGGCGGAGGTGTCGAGAGTGGAGGAAGACGCAGTAGAGAACCAGAGGAAGAAGAAGGGGAATAAGGACACACTGTGCAAATGCATCAGCCTCGACGCCTTTTATGGGCCTGCTTTTGAGTGGCTGACGCGTGGGCCCGAGCGATCCTATCAAATCCCGCCCGCAACAGTCGCACACCGGATACGTGGCAAAAAAGGTGGCACAGAGATCGAGGCACCCCTGTCTATCCGTCCCGTTTACTGCGGCGTGCTCTGCCTCGCGTGCTTCCCCAAATTTTTGAATCCCGTGAGATCCAGGAACCGCAGTAACCAATCGCGCCGAAGATTTCACACCATATCAACACTCAAAGATTATCAACATAAGTTCATTCGACGACCTCTGAATCGATCAAGCGACTGAAATGAAGTCAAAGTTTCAGCATGAACCTTGAGCTCAGTAAGAAGGTTTGGGAGTCTACCTTGAAGACTTACCAGAGTGATTGGGCAGGGACTAGGTGTCCTTAGCTCAAGGGGAATAAGGTGAAGACACGGTCTTCTGAGTTAAATCTCAGCCTCCCTAACCAGACATACAGTTGTCACAGCAACTGGAACTGGTCGAGCAAACCACTGTCTTCCTGAAGCTACTGGTTCTATCTCTCACTTCTCTTTACTTATAGTTTGTCTTCGTGAAGTCATTGCCTGCTTGCATAATCTGTTTGACTACTTGTCCTGATTGGCTTCATACCATCTTCCACCCTGATCCTTACTACCTAGCTGCTAATAGTCTTCGTGCTTTCACTTCATTGAATACTTGACTATGGCTTGTCTAGTGTAGTCTACCTTCCGCTGCATACGAATAGTGGTATTTCTCCTGTTTGTCTTCGAAACTCCCATGTTTTGAAGACTTTCATAAAAATCGCCTATTCACCCCCCTCTAGTCGATAACTAGCACTTTCAATTGGTATCAGAGCAAGGTACTCCCTTGTTCTGTGTGATTCGGTTTAACCACCTGGAGTTTAGCTATGTCAACTGTAGGGATAATCAACATCTCCGCTGCATGTCCCATCTTTGATGGCACTGAATATCCCTACTAGAAGAATAGGATGCGCATGCATCTTGAAGCCATTGATGTCAATCTGTGGTATGTCGTCAAGAATGGCATTCCCAAGACTGGTGAGGGTGTCACCCCCGCTGATGTGAAGAAGTTCATTCAACTGGACTCTACCGCCAAGAACATCATCTGTGGTCATCTGACCAAAGGGCAGTATGGCCGTGTGAGTGCTCTGGAAACGTCGAAGCTAGTCTGGGACTGGCTCTCCAAGGTCAATGAAGGCGTCTCAACACAGCGTGATCAACGAATCAGTACTCTTCGCAACCTCTTCAACCGCTTCAAAAGACATGACAACGAGAACGTCCAGCTCACGTTTGATCGCCTCACTGATATCACCAATGAGCTCCGTGCACTCGGTGCAACTGACATTACGAAGCATGAAATTGTGAAGACACTGCTGAGATCTCTTGACAGCTCATTTGACACCTTAGCCATGATGATACAAGAATGCCCTGATTTCAAGACACTCGATCCGTCTAACATACTCGAGAGGCTCAACACACATGAGTACCAGCTATCTGAGAAACGAGATATCTATGGCCCCAACTACAGCCGAACTCGTGCCTTGAAGGCAAAGGCTGTGGCTTCCTCATCTGGAGAAGAATCTGACTGCAATTCTGATGATCTTGAAGACATTGGAAAGGAGCTTTCTATGCTTGTGAAGAAGTTCCAGAGATTCACTAGGAAGAAAAACTTTAGAAAGTCTTCACGATCCAGCTCAAGGGACGATGAAGCTTCCACCTATGACAACAAGAAAGGAACCTGTCACAAGTGCAAGAAACCTGGCCACTACATCTCTGAATTCCACAGTGGGACAATGAGAAGAAGAAAAAAAGAGAGCAAAGAAATGATTCTGATGACAACAAGAAGAAGAAATCCTCAAAGTCTTCTTACAAATCTTCCTCTAAGTCTTCATCACACAAGAAGAGCTCATCAGGCAAGGTACGTGCTTTTGTTGGCAAGGAAATGGATTCAGAGGAGGAGTCTGCTTCTGAGGAGGAAGTGGTGGAGTCTAAGGAGGAGTCTGACTCTGGTGTCGCAAGTCTGGCTCTAGCTACAACCTACGTCGCCAAGTCCATCTTCAACACTGAAGACAATGACTCCGTCACCAACACTAATGACGAGAATGACTCGGCTCGCACCTACTGCTTCATGGCACGTGGTGCCAAGGTAAACTCTCGCGATGCTTACTTTCAAACATCAAGTGAAGATGACTCTGATGGTGAATCCAAACCTAGCTACAAAAAACTTGCTAAAATTGCAACTAAACAACAGAATGCCATGGAACATATTCAAAAACTGTTAGACAAAAGCGATGACCTGTTGGACGCGGAAATGACTAAGACTCAGTCCTTAATTGAAGACATAAAAAATCTTCATGTTAAGTACCAGGAACTTGAAGGTCATCATGAAACCCTATGAACATCTCATGAAAAGCTTTCCTACGATTATCTTCAAAGGAAGCATGAACTTGAGAAATTGAGATCGTATCATGAAGATCTTCAAAAGGAGAACGAGTCACTTCATGCTCAATAGATCAGTCCCGCTCAGGAAGGATTTGAACCACCATGTTTAAGATGCATTGAGCCTAATAACGCTGCTTCTGTTGCTGAATGTTCTACTGCTACTCCTGTTGCAATATCTTCAACTGCTGATGTGGTAACTAACCCCTCTGTTGAGGATACCACTACTATTGCTGATGAGAATGCCAGGTTGAAGACACTGCTTGAGACAGGGATGTATAAAAGCCTCAAAGGGAATTAGACATTATGTGATGTCCTAAAAAAGCAGATTCTGAACCAAAACCCTAGAAAAGAGGGTGTAGGGTTCGAGAGAAAAATGAATGTTGATGGGTCATACTGGAAACCTGAGCAGTACCCCCAAACCACCTGGGTTGCTGCAAAGGAACCTCCAGCAGATCCATCCACCTTATCTAGCTTCACTTCTGCTAACCCAATTGTCATTGATGAATCCTTTGATGCAAACTATAAATTGTTTAAGAATCAGAATGACGAAGTGTTTGCCAGGTATATTGGTACTAACTGCAGGAATGGGTCACCTATGAAGAAGATATGGGTACCCAAGAGTTGCCTTGAGAATCTTCCTATGAATGTCATCATGACACCACCCGTGAAGAAGACAAACCCCCTACCAAAGGCGTCATACGTTCCAAAAGCTTCATACAGACCAAGGACTCATCTAAGTGACCCTAACGTCAATGTTTTGCAGGAAAATCATACTCAGACCCATGAATATGAGCGTGTTCCATTAAACCGCTATGTTCATAGAACCAAGAACTTCTCTGCTTATTCACATGAGTATTATTCACCCCCTGCAAGGCTATTTACTAGGGCTCAGAAGCCAAAATTCTCAGATGCTGCACTTAGACTCATTGCTTCTAAGCCACCCTTGAAGATGTGGGTGGTTAAGAAAACTTAACTCTCTTTTGCAGGGAAGGTCTCCAGCCGGAAATTAAAAGCATCCGAAGCTAATGCTGGAGACCTTAAAAATCTTGTTGGGCGCAAGATAAAATGCCCAAATAGTCTTACTATGTATTCCATTCCATATTTTCTTGATACTCATCCTGTCTATCCTAACCAAGACCTGAATTTCCATGTTCCACTTGTTCGTCAAATGTTTCTACTTCACAACTCGCTTGGTGAAGCCTATTCCACAAACTGCACTGTAGGCTACGACACCTCGTGCTTCAGAATGGATTATGGACAATGGATGCACTAATCACATGACTGGCGATCGAAGTCTTCTGATGGATTCTACGCTGCGTCCATTAGACAAGAGCCACATCACATTTGCTGACAGTGGTAAACGCAAGGTATTGGGTCTAGGTAGAGTTGCAATATCAAGGGATCAGCACATGGATAAAGTGATGCTTGTTGAATCCCTTGGTTTCAACTTAATGTCTGTCTCAATGCTTTGTGACTTAAACATGATTGTGCTATTTGGAAAATATCGCTGCCTTGTACTGATGGAACCTGACAAGTCTCTAGTCTTTGAAGGATATCGAAAAGATGATATGTATATGGTAGATTTCTCAGCAGGTCCACAGATGGTCGTATGCCTTCTAGCAAAAGCTTCAGAATGATGGCTTTGGCATCAAAGGCTAGGGCACGCTGGCATGAGGAACTTGCACACTCTCGCAAAGAAGAAGCATGTTGTGGGCATCGAAGGCGTCAAGTTCGAGAAGGATCATTTGTGTGGCGCCTGCGAAGCCGGAAAGATGACAAGAGCCAAGCATCCCTCGAAGACAATCATGACCATGTCTCAACCCTTCGAGCTGCTGCACATGGACTTATTTGGTCCTACTCACTATTCCAGTCTCAATGCTACTGCTTGCCTCTATAGCTTCGTCATTGTTGACGATTACTCTCGATACACTTGGGTGCATATAACCCTCTACAAGACTGAAGTGCAGGATGTCTTTAGACGCTTTGCCAACCGTGCCATGATGAACTACGGTGTCAAGATCAAGCACATTAGAAGTGACAACGGCACTGAGTTCAAGAACACCGGCCTCGACCTCTACCTGGATACCATGGGTATCACTCATGAGTTCTCTGCTCCTTACACACCTCAGTAGAATGGCATCGGCGAGCGCAAGAAC
This sequence comes from Triticum dicoccoides, assembly GCF_002162155.2. Classification (NCBI taxonomy): domain Eukaryota; kingdom Viridiplantae; phylum Streptophyta; class Magnoliopsida; order Poales; family Poaceae; genus Triticum; species Triticum dicoccoides. The sequence goes on along the minus strand of NC_041393.1, from coordinate 173,039,937 downwards.
ATAACTCTTATTGAGATGGCCCGAATGATGCTTGATGATTACAAGACTCCATGGAAGTTCTGGCCTGAAGCCATTGATACTGCTTGCCACATCATCAACCGCGTTTATCTTCACAAGCTTCTGAAGAAAACATCCTATGAGCTCCTAACTGGTAAGAAACCCAATGTAAGCTAGTTCAGAGTATTTGGTGCTAGGTGCTGGATCAAGGATCCTCATCACACTTCAAAATTTGCACCAAAAGCACATGAAGGTTTTATGCTTGGTTACGGAAAGGATTCACACTCCTACAGAGTCTTCAAGCTCTTTCACTATAAAGTGGTTGAAACTGTGGATGTGCGGTTCGATGAGACTAACGGCTCGCAAAGAGAGCACCTGCCAAATGTGCTAGATGAGTTATCCCCTAGTGAGTCAATCAAGCAAATGGGAACTAGTGAAATCATATCCTCTTAGAATCAGGCTGAAGAAGAACTGATCGTCTCTGCTTCCACTCAACCTGAAGACCTTGCTCAACCTGAAGATAATCCTCCAAATGATGACATTGATCAGAATGAACAAAATCTTCGTCCTCCTTACCCTCGTGTTTCAAATGAAGTACAGATTGAGAAGATGATTGATAGCCTCAATGCACCTGGTCCACTCACTCATTCAAGAGCCACACAAAGAGCAACACAACTCACCAATTTCTATGGACACTTTGCATTCGTCTCAATCTCAGAACCCACGAAAGTGACTGAAGCCTTCATGGAACCTGAATGGATTCAAGCCATGCAAGAAGAGCTTCAACAGTTTGAGTTGAACAACGTGTGGGAACTGGTCAAGCGTCCTGATCCTCGGAAGCACAATATCATTGGCACCAAATGGATATATCGCAACAAGCAAGATGAACATGGTCAAGTGGTTAGAAACAAAGCTCGTCTAGTTGCTCAAGGCTACACTCAAGTGGAAGGGATTGACTTTGATGAAACTTTTACCCCTGTAGCAAGGCTTGAAGCCATTCGCATACTGCTTGCCTATGCAAATCATCACAACATTCTCTTATATCAAATTGATGTGAAGAGTGCTTTTCTCAATGGAAAGATAGAAGAAGAAGTATATGTTGCACAACCACCTGGCTTTGAAGATCCAAAACATCCTGATATGGTGTACAAGCTCAATAAGGCACTATATGGCCTCAAACAAGCCCCTCGCGCTTGGTATGATACTCTCAAGGATTTCCTGAAGAGCAAAGGCTTCAAACCTGGTTCACTAGATCCTACTCTCTTCACGAATACATATGACGGTGAACTGTTTGTGTGCCAAATATATGTGGATGACATTATCTTCGGCTGCACCAACAAGAAATACAGTGATGAGTTTGGTCATATGATGCAAGAGCAATATCAGATGTCCATGATGGGTGAACTGAAGTTCTTTCTGGGTCTCCAAATCCGTCAACAACGCAACGACATCTTCATCTCTCAAGAAAAATATCTCAAAGATTGCTTGAAGAAGTTTGGAATGCAAGACTGCAAAGGATACACGATGCCAATGCCAACCAAAAGTCATTTGGGTCCCGACGACAATGGTAAAGAATTCGACCAAAAGGTATACCGCTCCATGATTGGTTCCTTGCTTTATTTATGTGCATCTAGGCCAGATATAATGCTTAGTGTTTGCATGTGTTCCCGATTCCAAGCGGCACCAAAGGAATCGCATCACTTAGCTATGAAGCGAATACTTCGATATTTGGCTTACACCCAACACTAGGATTATGGTATCCAAAGGGCTCAGAGTTTGATCTAGTTGGATTCTCAGATGCTGATTATGCTGGTGACAAGGTTGATCACAAGTCCACATCAGGCACATGTCACTTTCTGGGACGATCACTTGTCTGTTGGTCTTCAAAGCAGAAATCTGTATCTCTCTCCACTGCTGAATCCGAATACATTGCTGCTGGATCTTGCTGTGCTCAGCTTCTCTGGATGAAGCAAACTCTCAAGGACTATGGTATACACCTGAAGAATGTGCCTCTCTACTACGACAATGAGAGTTCCATCAAGATTGCCAACAATCCAGTTCAGCACTCAAAGACAAAGCATATTGAGATTCGTCATCACTTCCTCAGAGATCATGTTATGAAGGAAGACATTGATATCATCCACGTTAACACTGAAGAGCAATTGGCTGATATCTTCACAAAGCCCTTGGACGAGAAAAGGTTTTGCAAGTTGCGGTGTGAGCTAAATATCTTGGAATCCTCAAATGTCCTGTGAATGGGACACACATCCTAACACTTATGCATTTTGATGACTTAGATGTGCAACACACGAAGTAACGTATATCTTCAATCAATGAAGACATACATTCCAAGTGTGAATACATTAATGCGGAATTTGACTCCGGAGCACCACGATAATTGTGCACCGTGTCTGGGTCTAATACTTCCTATACGGTGGGTAACACCACCACCAAACTTTTGTTTGAGGTGCTTCTCTTGGCGTTATGTTTGCATAGTCTTCATAACTGAGTTGTCTTTATGTCTGACTTGTATTCAAATTTATCTTCATATGATTGATTTGGCCTTAACCTAGTTGCATACTAGTTGTGTTCTGTCCTCCACAGCATTCACTTATAGTTATGACTTCGTGTTGAATCTTTTGATCTAAGTGAATGTGATCGGACCCTAACCTATCTATGCTTCTACCTCAACTCTATCTGTCCAAATCATATGCATTCTATTGAAAACTGTCAATTGTCTTCACTGAACCTTGTCAGCTGAAGCCAATCTGACAAACATTTATGTCTGTTTTAAATGCGCTATCTTTATTACCAGAAATCCGAAGAATTCAGAACGACCACCCCGACAATCCAGGCGTGCGTGGGAACATGGAACAACTACCCAGGAGTTGCATGCACGCCACGTGTCATTCAAATGTGAATCGCCAGGGGCACTTGCGTAATTATGCTGTGCTGTCCCTTTCCTTATAAATGCACATCCCATCGCGGTCAAAAAAATTTCTTCCACCTCGCCACCTCCCGAAAACCCTAGCGCCACCGCTAGCACTCGACGACGCCTGTAACGAAGTGCTTAGCTGCCGCGACTTCTCCGACACCGTCCTCACGCCGGCCGCGGACCTCATCATCTCCACCACCGCTGTAGCTGTCTCTCGTCGCCAAGTTAGGGCACGAGAGATTGAACTTCTCGGCCTCAACTTCCCCTCCGTCTAGCAGTTCTTCCTGTGGTAATTAAAACTCTCTTTTTATTGTCTTTTTGATCCGATAGATTCATCCTTCCTTACCACAAGTAGTTTCTACATCTCCAAAGTTGAATATGTCTCTCTCTGCATCTCATAATGTGCCTAGTATGTTCACTTATGCTTCCTTACAAGTTAGATTCCTCACTTGTACTTATTCCCGGATTTGTACAACTCTGGAACCAACTCACATCAAGTAAGTGAATGTCTTCGCGTTATGAGGTCTATGTCTTCAAACTGATTTATCTTCAAAATCATCTGAGAATGCATATGACCTCTTCCCCTTCCCTCGCATCTCTAATGCTGTCACAGGTACATGTCCATGGGAGAATCCCTTGGTTCTCATAGTCTACATTCATTTGCAGAATTCTTGCAGAGTCACATCAATTCACCTGAAGCAAGTTCTTGTCTGACTAGCCGCAAGAAGCCTTTGCAAGTTCTGAAGCCTTTCAGGTTAAGCTTCATGGCTACTGAGAAACCAGAAAGAAAGGGTGGCAGAAAGCATCGTGGGAACACTTCCAAGGATTTGCCTCCAGATTTGCATGAGCTGTACAAAACAGACCCTGAGGAAACCTATACTGGTCGCAAGAATGGCATCCAATGGATCCAAAGATACTGGGCTGAAGAATGGTTCAAGTACCGATTTGTCACTCAAGAATATGCTGAGAAGAATGCCATCAAGCGACCCTGGGGAGATATTCTGTATAAAAATCTTCAACCCAGAACCCAAGCTGAAGCCATTGAGCAAGGCTTCTATCCTTGCATGGTTCATGGACCAGAGCCAGAGAATGCCGACCCTTCTTCTCTGCTATGGTGTCGCGAAGACCATCTCTTCAAGCGCAATTACCAGTTCGCCAAAGACTCAGCTGTGTAGCACAAAAAGGAGTTCGGACTTGACTTCAACCCTGTTCCATCCTCTCCACAGGATGATGGCACCCGTGAAGCCAATGAGAATAGGAACGGTCCCTTCTACAACTTTGAAGGCCTCCTCGCTCACACCGCTGTACAAGGTGCAAAGGTGGATCATACTGATGATGGTGCTGACACTGATGAAGCTCCAGCTCCTACTCCTAAGCCAAAGAAGCAAAAGAAAGCTAAGTCTTCCAAACCCACTGCTGCACCAAAGGCTTCTTGAGTGAAGCCATTGGAAACTGCCCCTCCTGCTCCAAGCAACACCTCTGAATATCTCTCTCGCGTCTCCAAGGAGCGTGAGAAGCCACAGAAGAAACCTGTTCAGAGACACAGTCAAGCACTGACACCAGCTGCCGTTCTGAGGAACGAATCTGAAGCCGTTGATTTGTCTTCAGATGAAGAATTTGGTGAGGATGCTCTTGAGCAGCTAATCAAGAGCAAGCAAGAGGCAGAGATCTTCAATGATCTGCCCCTCTTTGATGTGAATATCTTACACAATTTCATTGATGAATGGTTCGACAATCAAGATCTCAGCTTTGATGATCTTCAACTCCCCATTGGCATCAGTGTCGCCTTCCAAGGCGCAATTGCTCCTAAGCTGGCTCTGGCCCAGCGAATTGTTGAACTGAAACACAAGATTGATTTTGAGAAGGAATAGTTCAAGAAGCATGTGGCCAAGCAAAGTGTGGCTGATGTCTAGAAATTCAAGGTGATGCTCAATGACCTCAAGGAGGCGTTTCACAAGAAACGTGAGGAAGCCAAAGTCTCAAGAGAATGAATGAAGATTCTTGTCGCCAAGTGTGTTCAGGCTTACAACGAAGCTGAAAAGCGGAAGGCACTTGGGCGTCCTGGTATTGGCCCCAAGATGGCTACCAAGCAAAAGAAGAAGTCTGCAGTGGCCCCAAATGATGCTACATGGTGCGAAGAACCTCACATTGTCTTCCCTGCCAGCATGACAGGCTCGAAGCCTAAGGTCCCCACACTAGCTTCAGAACAGAAGAAAACCAAGGCAGCTGAAGCCGAAGCAAGAAAAAGAAAGACCAAGAACAACACTGATGATGCACCACCCCTCAAGAAGAGGAAGACCAAGAAGAGAGATCAAGCTGCTCCCAAAGAGCCCCTTGTTGTTGAACCCATTGCTTATGCTCCCCCTCCATCCGACAATCAAGAGCGTCAGTTGATTGTACATGAGCCTGCTTCCATAGAGGCTCCTGAAGAACAAGAAGTTCTAGTCGTTGATCCCATCGCGACTGAAGACATTGGTCCCCAAGACAATGTAGAAGATGATGAAGTCCTTCCTCAGATTCAGAACCCCACAGTATCATCGCCTATTCACACGAATAGCGAACTCATCAGTATTGGTCGTCCTTTGACTGCAATCACGCAGGATGCTTCATGGGCTGATCGCCCCCAACCAGATACCCCAGTTCAAGACTCCCCAAGTACACCTCAACCTACACCAACGCAAGGTACAAGTCCAATTGTCAACGACGACAATTACATGGAGACCACACCATCACCGAAAGCGTTGCCCGTGTTTCAACGGCTTCGCAAAGGCCTAAGGCCTTCGGTCTCCATGATGACTATCACAGAAGAGGATTCCCACTAGTCCAGCTCAGTGGCACGTCAAGTGTTTCCTGAAGACAATCCTTTTGTGACAATTCCTGTGCCTAAAGCTAATGCTTCTGAAGAGATTCCGGCTGCAGCAGCCGATGAAAGACAAGAAGAACACATTGCCACACCCCCCACAAATCAAGAAGTTGTTCTCGAGGAGAACGTATCTGTGCCCGACCCTCCAGCTACACAAATGGAGGTTGAGAATACTGAGGCGGCCACCAACAACGCCACTGAAGCCAATGACGTTGTCATGGCTGAAGCCAATGTGGCGCCTCAAGTTAATACAGTGAATGAAGCCAATGCTGCACCTGCATCCAATGTGTAGCCTGAAGCCAATGCAAATGTCACTGCTCCTGTTCCGCCTCCAAGGCCACACACAATTAAGCATGCATTCTACCAAGGCGAGCTTGTTCCTGTAAGATGGCCAATGCTGGTTCCTCCGCATGCTCCTGGACCACAATTTGACTACCATATGGAGCATAGGCCTCAGGTTCAGAAGTCAAAACCAAGACTGCCAAGATTCCCAGGTTCTGCATCAGCACCAGGCTCCTTCAATGTCAACAGATTCATTGCAAACAACACCTTCTTCGATTCTGGGAAGAACCAATATTCCAAGCCATGAATCTCATCAGATCGGTTCTGGAGCTACCAGCAGCGCATCTACTACTCTTGCATTCTCTACAATCAGGAGCGCATATTTCCTCATATGCGTCTGGACACTGAAGCCATTGCCGGTCTGCCCTACCTTGAAGAAGCCCTAAACTGCTTTCGTGATGCTGGTCTTTTGGAGTTTGTCACGGACAAGGAACATTGGAATGAAGAGCTTCTACTGTAATTCTATGCAACCCTCCACATTCGCGGCTACAACAGGGATACAACGACATGGGTCCTTGAGTGGATGACGGGCAACGTTCATCATGAAGCCAAAGCCTTTGATCTCATTGAGCTTACCGGCCTCTCCACTCCAGGCGAACTGTATGAACCAGGTTGTCAGCTTCACTGCGATGCATTGGAGAGCATCTTTCATAAGCCTGAGCCCAACATGAGCCAGATGCTTAGTATGATGAAGCCACTGCCCTCGGATGCTGAATATCCCAAGGAATTCCTTGTTGAAGACCTTGAGTATCGGCCACGCACTATCTATCATATCATTCGGCGAACTCTTTGGCCAATCAAGGGGCATTCCTCCTCAGCAAAGCTTGAAGGTGCAATGAAGACATTGGTCTTCTACATACTCAATGGAAAAAGCTTCAATGCTCAAGATTTCTTCATACGCCAGTTTGCTACATCTGGGTCTGACATTTTCGGTCTGAAATTTTATGCTCCTTGGGTTATGCGTCTGATCAAGCTGCACTCTGCTGTTGACTATCAGCCCTCTGCACGCAACCATATTATCTTCCTGCCAGAGGTTGATATGTCAGTCGAAGCCATTTACCCAGAGCCTACCAAGGAAGCGCTATATCTTCACAATGCAGATCGTCAAAGTTTCACTCAGGATGTTGAAGGTGTTCAGGCTGCTTCGCGTGTCTATCCATTGGCTGGCAACACTCGCCGTGCATGTACTGAAGCCACAGAAAGCACCATTGTGCCAAGGTCTCGCAAGCTGATCTTCAAGACGATGGCTTCACCAAAAGATTTTCAAGTTTGATTCCACCCCTCCAAGGAATGCTGTTCTACGCCGAACCCCATCTCTTGAAGACTCAGAGTACTCTTCGTCCGCAGCTACTATTCACGCTAGAGTTATTGATGAAGCCAATAATGCTACTTCACCACCTCCAACCTCAGCGCGTGTCGACACTGGACCAAGTTCTTCTACACCACCAAACCTCAACAACGACCTTGCTGCTTCACCTACTCCTCATGGGAACGAGTAGCGACTATGTCTTCAAACCTTTTTGTTCCTTACTGACAAAAGGGGCAGAAGCATATGTTTATAGTCTTCAAGCGGGTCCATATGGGTGGTTGCTATACTTTTGCCCAGTGTTTACAACTCTCGTTTTTGATACATTTTGTTCTTTGAGTTGTAACACTTAAAACTTGATGGTTGTCTGCTACTTTTTACTGCTATTCTGTGATGCGACGGTAAATTCCGCATATGCGATGATAAATCCCGCATGAAGTCATTTCACAGACATCCATCTTTCATTATGCTGTCATTATTCTTGTATATTTTTTCATGCATGATGTATTGTCTTCATATGGTGAGAAGGATCTCCTCAAGTACAACCTGCCATGTGCATTTGCATTCCAACGCAAAACATTTATATGCACATCTTCAGGGGGAGCCTTTTTGCCATCTATGAAGACAATATCTTAATCCTTACAATTTCACATACTTTTATCCCCGTTGAAAACTTCAACCAGTTTGTCATCAATCACCAAAAAGGGGGAGATTGTAAGTGCATCTAGTGCCACCCCTAGTTGGTTTTGGAGTGTTGACAACAAACCTGGGTGAGAGACTAATGTGTTTGTGAGAATTGCAGGATAACACAGGTAGTAGTCCCTCATTGATTCGGTTTACCTACCGGAGATGACCCCTAAAAATGTGTGAAGACATTGAAGACAATGGTGGTCTATGAAGATATTCACATTGAAGACTATGACATGAGAAGACATTAAGTGAAGACTATGGAGCACGAAGACTTGGTTGTTTCGTTGTTGCCTTTTCTTCTTTGTTGAGTCATAGGAACCACCGCACTGTTAAGTGGGGTCCAAGTGAACAAAGTCAGAGTGACTGAAGTGATGCTCAACCAAATCCTATGTCTTCGAGTGAAGACAATGAGAGCAAATCTTATCCAGAGTCGGATAAGTCAGCTTTACTTGTAACCCAAGTCAAGCTGCCGCGTGTGTTTGAAATCTGACTATTGCGACACATGTCAGTTCCTTAGTGACCTAGGGTCATTTTGGACAAATCAGGTTGGGTTGCCCAGTGGCTATAAATAGCCCACCCCCTACACCATAAATTGGTGGCTACTCAGAGTTAGATACGCATTTTGTCATCTGAGAGCAACCCACCTCCGAAGCCTTTGAGAGAGAGAATCCTTGCGAGGACAAAGCCCAAACCACCCAGAGCCCAGAGAGTGTTTGGCATCACTGAAGTCTTTCTGTCCGCGTGATCTAAAGACTTGTTACACTTGAGGACTGTGAATCCTCCAGCCGGTTAGGCGTCACGCTCTGAGCATCCAAGAGTCATTGTGGATTGCCGGTGAACGAAGTCTGTGAAGGTTTGGGAGTCTTCCTTGAAGACTTACCAGAGTGATTGGGCGGGGACTAGGTGTCCTTAGCTCAAGGGGAATAAGGTGAAGACGCGGTCTTCTGAGTTAAATCTCAGCCTCCCTAACCAGACGTACGGTTGTCACAACAACTGGAACTGGTCAAAAAAACCACTGTCTTCCTGAAGCTACTGGTTCTATCTCTCACTTCTCTTTCCTTATAGTTTATCTTCGTGAAGTCATTGCCTACTTGCATAATCTGTTTGACTTCACTCTTTGACTACTTGTCCTGATTGGCTTCATACTATCTTCCACCCTGATCCTTACTACCTAGCTGCTAATAGTCTTCGTGCTTTCACTTCATTGAATACTTGACTATGGCTTGTCTAGTGTAGTGTACCTTCCGCTGCATATGAATAGTGTTGTTTCTCCTGTTTGTCTTTGAAACTCGCATGTTTTGAAGACTTTCATAAAAATCGCCTATTCAACCCCCTCTAGTCGATAACTAGCACTTTCAGTACCACGACAACCCCCCCTTGCCAATCCGAATTGGACAACGGGCGGGGGCGGCGCCCCCCTTTCCCTCTCCTACTCCCTCTCCCTTCCCCCCTTTGCTACTCCGGAAAGAAGGAAAAAAAGGGGGGGGGCGAATCCTACTAGGAGTGGAGTCCTAGTAGGACTCCCCCCATGCCGCGCCCCTTGGTGGTCGGCCTCCTCCTCCCCTCCTTTATATACAGGGACAGGGGCATCCCAAGGACACAACATTGTCTTAGTCGTGTGTGGTGCCCCCTCCACCGTTTACTCCTCCGATAGTATCATCGTAGTGCTTAGGCGAAGCCCTGCTTGGATCAGATCACCAACACCGTCATCATGCCATCGTGCTGACGAAACTCATCGACTCCATCGACACTCTGCTGGATCAAGAGTTCAAGGGACGTCATCGAATTGAACGTGTGCAGAACTCGGAGGTGTCGCAAGTTTGGTACTTGATCAGTTGATTCGAGAAGATGTTCCGCTACATCAATCGTGCTAACTTAACACTTCTGCTTTCGGTCTACGAGGGTATGTGGACACACTCTCCCCCTCTCGTTGCTATGCATCTCCTAGATAGATCTTGCGTGAGCGTAGGAATTTTTTTCAAATTGCATGCTATGTTTCCCGATAGAGGCATCTAAGCCAGGTCTATGCGTAGATGATATGCACGAGTAGAACACAAAGAGTTGTGGGTGGTGATTGTCATACTGCTTACCACCAATGTCTTATTTTGATTTGGCGGTATTGTTGGATGAAGCGGCCCAGACCAACCTTACATGACCGCGTTCATGAGACCGGTTCCACCGACAGACATGCAACTAGTTTTGCATAAAGGTGGCTGGCGGGTGTGTGTTTCTCCAACTTTAGTTGAATCGAATTTGACTGCGGCTGGTCCTTAATAATGTTAAAATAGAAAACTTGATAAATCACTGCTGTAGTTTTTGTTGGGGAACGTAGTAATTTCAAAATTTTCCTATGATCATGCAAGATCTATCTAGTAGATGAATAGCAATGAGAGGGGAGAGTGTGTCCACGTACCCTCGGAGACCGAAAGCGGAAGCGTTTAGTAACACGGTTGATGTAGTCCAATGTCTTTGCAATCCAACCGATCCAAGTACCGAACGTACGGCACCTCCGTGTTCAGCACATGTTCAGCTCGATGACGTCCCTCGTGCTCCTGATCCAGTTGAGGACGAGGGTGAGTTCCGTCAGCACAACAGCGTGGCGACGGTGATGATGATGCTATCGGCGCAGGGCTTCGCCTAATCACTACAACGATATGATCGAGGTTTGTAACTGCGGAGGGGGCACCGCACACGGCTAAGGCAAAACTTGGTGTGTTCTAGGGTGCCCCCTTGCCCCCGTATATAAACGAGGGAGGAGGAGGCCGGCCCTAGAGGGGGCGCGCCAAGGGAGGAGTCCTACTTGGACTCCTGGTCCAAGTAGGATTCGCCCCCCCCCTTTCCTATTCCAACTAGGAGAAGGAGGGAAGGGGGAAGAGGGGAGAAGGAAGGAGGGGGGCACCGCCCCCTCCTAGTCCAATTCAGACCAACCGATGGGGGGGCACCCCTTGAGGCCCTTCTCTCCTTTCCCCTAAAGCCCATTAAGGCCCATTACTCTCTCGAGGGGTTCCAGTAACCTCCCGGTACTCCAGAAAATACCCATAACACTTCGGAACCATTCCGGTGTCCGAATATATCCTTCCAATATATGAATGTTCATGTCTCGACCATTTAGAGACTCCTCTTCACGTCCGTGATCTCATCCGGGACTCAGAACAAACTTCAGTCATCAAAACACATAACTCATAATACAAATCATCATCAAACGTTAAGCGTGCGGACCCTATGGGTTCGAGAACTATGTTGACATGATCGAGACACATCTCCGATCAATAACCAATAGTGGAACCTGTATGCTCATATTGACTCCTACATATTCTATGCAGATCTTTATCGGTCAAACACTCAAACCGCATAACAACATACGTTGTTCCCTTTGTCATCGGTATGTTACTTGCCCGAGATTCGATCGTCGGTATCATCATACCTTGTTCAATCTCGTTACCGGCAAGTCTCTTTACTCATTCTGTAATACTTCATCCCGCAACTAATTCATTAGTCACATTGCTTGCAAGGCTTATAGTGATGAGCATTACCGAGAGAGCCCAGAGATACCTCTCCGAAACACGGAGTGACAAATCCTAATCTTGATCTATGCCAACCCAACAAACACCTTCAGAGACACATGTAGAGCATCTTTATAATCATCCATTTACGTTGTGACGTTTGATAGCACACAAGGTGTTCCTCCGGTATTTGGGAGTTGCATAATATCATAGTTTGAGGAACATGCATAAAGTCATGAAGAAAGCAGTAGCAATGAAACTGTAACAATCATAATGCTAAGCTAATGTATCGGTCTTATCCAACACATCATTCTGCTAATGATGTGACCTGTTCATCAAATGAAAACACATGTCTATGGTTAGGAAACATAACCATCTTTGATTAATGGGCTAGTCTAGTAAAGGCATACTAGGGACACTATGTTTTGTCTATGTATTCACACATGTGCTAAGTTTCCGGTTAATACAATTCTAGCATGAATAATAAACATTTATCATGATATAAAGAAATAAATAAGAACTTTATTATTGCCTCTAGGGCATATTTCCTTCAGTCTCCCACTTGCACTAGAGTCAATAATCTAGATTACAAAGTAATGATTCTAACACCCATGGAGTCTTGGTGTTGATAATGTTTTGCTCGTGGAAGAGGCTTAGTCAATGGGTCTGCAACATTCAGATCAGTATGTATTTTGCAAATCTCTATGTCTCCCTCCGACACTTGATGATGGATATAATTGAAGCGTCTCTTGATGTGCTTGGTTCTCTTGTGAAATTTGGATTCCTTCGCCAAGGCAATTGCACCAGTATTGTCACAAAAGATTTTTATTGGACCCGATTCACTAGGTATGACTCCTAGATCGGATATGAACTCCTTCATACAAACTCCTTCATTTGTTGCTTCTGAAGCAGCTATGTACTCCGCTTCACACGTAGATCCCGCCATGACGCTTTGCTTGGAAATGCACCAACTGACAGCTCCACCATTCAATAAAAATACGTATACAGATTGTGACTTAGAGTCATCCGGATCAGTGTCAAATCTTGCATCGACGTAACCGTTTATGACGAGCTCTTTGTCACCTCCATAAACAAGAAACATATCCTTAGTCCTTTTCAGGTATTTCAGGATGTTCTTGACCAATGTCGAGTGCTCCACTCCGGGGTTACTTTGGTATGTCCCTGCTATACTTATAGCAAGGCACACATCAGGTCTGGTACACATCATTGCATACATGATAGAACCTATGGCTGAAGCATAGGGAACGACTTTCATTTTCTCTCTATCTTCTGCAGTGGTCGGGCATTGAGTCTGACTCAACTTCGCACCTTGTATAACAGGCAAGAACCCTTTCTTTGACTGATCCATTTTGAACTTCTTCAAAACTTTATCAAGGTATGTGCTTTGCGAAAGTCCAATTAAGCATCTTGATCTATCTCTATAGATCTTGATGCCCAATATGTAAGCAGCTTCACCGAGGTATTTCATTGAAAAACTCTTATTCAAGTATCCCTCTATGCTATCCAGAAATTCTATATCATTTCTAATCAACAATATGTCATCCACATATAATATTAGAAATACTACAGAGCTCCCACTCACTTTCTTGTAAATACAGGCTTCTCCAAAAGTCTATATAAAACCATATGCTTTGATCACACTATCAAAGCATTTTTCCAACTCCGAAAGGCTTGCACCAGTTCATAAATGGATCGCTAGAGCTTGCACACTTTGTTAGCACCCTTTGGATCGACAAAACCTTCTGGTTGCATCATATACAACTCTTCTTCCAGAAATCCATTCAGGAATATAGTTTTGACTTCCATCTGCCAAATTTCATAATCATAAAATGCAGCAATTGCTAACATGATTCGAACAGACTTAAGCATCGCTATGGGTGAGAAAGTCTCATTGTAGTCAACTCCTTGAACTTGTCGAAAAACTTTTGCAACAAGTCGAGCTTTGTAGACAATAAAATTACTGTCAGCGTTAGTCTTCTTCTTGAAGATCCATTTATTTTCTATGGCTTGTCGATCATCGAGAAAATCCACCAAAGTCCATGCTTTGTTCTCATACATGGATCCCATCTCAGATTTCATGGCCTCAAGCCATTTCGCGGAATCTGGGCTCATCATCGCTTCCTCATAGTTTGTTGGTTCATCATGGTCTTGTAACATGACTTCTAGAATAGGATTACCGTACCACTCTGGTGTGGACCGTACTCAGGAAGACCTACGAGGTTCTGTAGTAACTTGATCTGAAGTTTCATGATCATCATCATTAGCTTCCTCACTAATTAATGTAAGAATCACTGGAACTAATTTATGTGATGAAATACTTTCCAATTCGGGAGAAGGTGCAATTACCTCATCAAGCTCTACTTTCCTCCCACTCACTTCTTTCGAGAGAAACTCCTTTCTCTAGAAAGGATCCATTCTTAGCAACGAATATCTTGCCTTCAGATCTGTGATAGAAGGTGTACCCAACCGTTTCCTTTGGGTATCCTATGAAGACGCACTTCTCCGATTTGGGTTCGAGCTTATCAGGTTGAAGCTTTTTCACATAAGCATTGCAGCTCCAAACTTTAAGAAACAACAACTTTGGTTTCTTGCCAAACCACAGTTCATAAGGCGTCATCTCAAATTTTTTTGATGGTGCCCTATTTAATGTGAATGCAGCTGTCTCTAAAGCATAACCCCAAAATGATAGCGGTAAATCAGTAAGAGACATCATATATCGCACCATATCCAATAAAGTACGGTTACGACGCTTGAACACACCATTTCGCTGTGGTGTTCCAGGTGGCATGAGTTGCGAAACTATTCCACATTGTCTCAAATGAAGACCAAACTCGTAACTCAAATATTCTCCTCCACGATCAAATCGTAGAAACATTATTTTCTTGTTATGATGATTTTCCACTTCACTCTGAAATTCTTTAAACTTTTCAAACGTTTTAGACTTATGCTTCATTAAGTAGATATACCCATATCTGCTTAAATCGTGTGTGAAGGTAAGAAAATAACGGTACCCGCCATGAGCCTCAACACTCATTGGACCGCATAGATCGGTATGTATTATTTCCAATAAGTCAGTAGCCCGTTCTATTGTTCCGGAGAACGGAGTTTTAGTCATCTTTCCCATGAGGCATGGTTCGCAAGCACCAAGTGATTCATAATCAAGTGATTCTAAAAACCCATCAGCATGGAGTTTCTTCATGCGCTTTACACCAATATGACCTAAACGACAGTGCCACAAATAAGTTGCACTATCATTATCAACTTTGCATCTTTTGGCTTCAATATTATTAACATGTGTATCACCACGATCGATATTCAATAAAAATAGACCACTCCACAAGGGTGCATGACCAAAAAGATATTACTCATATAAATAGAACAACCATTATTCTCTGATTTAAATGAATAACCGTCTCGCATGAAACAAAACCCACATATAATGTTCATGCTCAACGCTGGCACCAAATAACAATTATTTAGGTCTAAAACTAATCCCGAAGGTAGATGTAGAGGTAGCATGCCAAAGGCGATCACATCGACCTTGGAACCATTTCTGACGCGCATCGTCACCTCGTCCTTAGCCAATCTTCCTTTAATCCATAGCCCCTATTTCGAGTTGCAAATATGAGGAACAGAACCAGTATCAAATACTCAGGCGCTACTACGAGCATTAGTAAGGTACACATCAAAAATATGTATATCAAATATACCTTTCACTTTTCCATCCTTCTTATCCGCCAAATACTTGGGGCGGTTCCGCTTCCAGTGACCAGTCCCTTTGCAGTAGAAGCACTCATTTTTAGGCTTAGGTCCAGACTTGGGTTTCTTCTCCTGAGCAGCAACTTTCTCGCCGTTCTTCTTGAAGTTCCCCTTCTTCCCTTTGCCTTTTTTCTTCAAACTAGTGGTCTTGTTGACCATCAACACTTGATGCTCCTTCTTGATTTCTACCTTCGCCTCTTTTAGCATCGCGAAGAGCTCAGGAATTGTCTTGTTCATCCCTTGCATATTATAGTTCATCACGAAGCCTTTATAGCTTGGTGGCAGTGATTCAAGAACTCTGTCAATGACACTATCATCAGGAAGATTAACTCCTAGCTGAGTCAAGTGGTTATGGTACCCAGACATTCTGAGTATGTGTTCACTGACAGAACTATTCTCCTCCAGTTTGCAGCTATAGAACTTGTTGGAGACTTCATATCTCTCAACTAGGGCATTTGCTTGAAATTAACTTAAACTCTTGGAATATCTCATATGCTTCATGATGTTCAAAGCGTCTTTGAAGTCTCGATTCAAAGCCGTAAAGCATGGCACATTGAACTACCGAATATTCATCAACACACGTCTGCCAGGCATTCACAATGTTTGCAGTTGCTGGCACGGGTGGTACACCTAACGGTGCTTCTAGGACGTAATTCTTCTATGTAGCAATGAGGATAATTCTCAAGTTATGGACCTAGACCGTGTAATTGCTGCCATCATCCTTCAACTTAGCTTTCTATAGGAACACATTAAAATTCAAAGGAACGGTAGCACGGGCCATTGATCTACAATAACATAGACATGCAAACTAACTATCAGGTCTAAGTTCATGATAAATTAAAGTTCAATTAATCATACTACTTAACAACTCCCACTTAGATAGACATCCCTCTAGTCATCTAAATGATCACGTGACCCGAATCAACTAAACCATGTCCGATCATCACGTGAGATGGAGTAGTTTTCAATGGTGAACATCATTATGTTGATCATATCTACTATATGATTCACGTTCGACCTTTCGGTTTTAGTGTTCCAAGGCCATATCTACATATGTTAGGCTCGTCAAGTTTAACCCGAGTATTCTGCGTGTGCAAAACTGGCTTGCACCCGTTGTATGTGAACGTAGAGCTTATCACACCCGATCATCACGTGGTGTCTCGGCACGACAAACTGTAGCAATGGTGCATACTCAAGGAGAACACTTATACCTTGAAATTTAGCAAGGGATCACCTTATAATGCTACCGCCGTACTAAGCAAAATGAGATGCATAAAAGACGAACATCACATGCAATCAAAATATGTGACATGATATGGCCATCATCATCTTGTGCTCATGATCTCCATCACCGAAGCATCGTCATGATCTCCATCGTCACCCGCGTGACACCTTGATCTCCATCGTAGCATCGTTGTCGTCTTGCCAACTATTGCTTCTACGGCTATTGCTACCTCTTGAGCATGCGTTGGTTTTTTGCTTGAAGAGGAAAGGATGATGCGGCAAAGTAGCGTAAGTATTTCCCTTAGTTTTGAGAACCAAGGTATCAATCCAGTAGGAGGCTCCTCACAAGTCCCTCGTACCTACACAAACAAACAAGAACCTCGCAACCAACACGATAAAGGGGTTGTCAATCCCTTCACGGCCACTTGCGAAAGTGAGATCTGATAGAAATAATATGATAAGATAAATATTTTTGGTATTTTTATGATATAGATTGAAAAGTAAAGATTGAAAAATAAAGTAGATTGGAAACTTATATGATAGAGAATAGATCCAGGGGCCATAGGTTTCACTAGTGGCTTCTCTCAAGATAGCATAATTATTACGGTGGGTGAACAAATTACTGTCGAGCAATTGATAGAAAAGTGCATAGTTATGAGAATATCTAGGCATGATCATGTATATAAGCATCACGTCTGCAACAAGTAGACCGACTCCTGCCTGCATCTACTACTATTAATCCACACATCGACCGCTATCCAGCGTGCATCTAGAGTATTAAGTTCATAAGAACAGAGTAACACATTAAGCAAGATGACATGATGTAGAGGGATAAACTCAAGCAATATGATATAAACCCCATCTATTTATCCTCGATGGCAACAATACAATACGTGCCTTGCAGCCCCTGCTGTCACTCGGAAAGGACACCGCAAGATTGAACCCAAAGTTAAGCACTTCTCCCATTGCAAGAAAGATCAATCTAGTAGGCCAAACCAAACTGATAATTCGAAGAGACTTGCAAAGATAGCCGATCATACATAAAAGAATTCAGAGGAGATTCAAATATTTCTCATAGATAAACTTGATCATAAACCCAAAATTCATCGAATCTCGACAAACACACCGCAAAAATAGTTACATCGAATAGATCTCCAAGAAGATCAAGGAGAACTTTGTATTGAGATTCAAAGAGAGAGAAGAAGCCATCTAGCTAATAAATATGGACCCGAAGGTCTGTGGTAAACTACTCACAACTCATCAGAGAGGCCTTGGTGGTGATGTAGAGGCCCTCCATGGTCGATTCAAATCCGGCAAAGCGCCGGCAAAGCCTCCAAGATGGGATCTCACGGATACAGAAGGTTGCGGAGGTGGAAATAGTTTTTGGTGGTGCTCCTGGATGGTTTCGGGGTACAAAGATATATATAGGCGAAGGAGGTAAGTCAGGGGAGCTACGAGGGGCCCACGAGGCAGGGGGCGCCCCTAGGACGCGCCTAGCACCCTCGAGGCCGCCTCGGCTGCTTCTTGATGTCCACTCCAAGTCTCCTAGATTGCGTTTGTTCCAAAAAGATTGCTCCCGAAGGTTTCATTCCGTTTGGACTCCGTTTGAT
The DNA here is from genome assembly GCF_002162155.2 of Triticum dicoccoides. Classification (NCBI taxonomy): domain Eukaryota; kingdom Viridiplantae; phylum Streptophyta; class Magnoliopsida; order Poales; family Poaceae; genus Triticum; species Triticum dicoccoides. Next base: position 173,021,687 of record NC_041393.1, on the reverse strand, counting down.
ATTCCTTTTCTGCGAAACAGTGAAATAGGCAAAAAAAGAACAATTCGGGTTGGGCCTCCGGTTAGTAGGTTAGTCCGAAAAATGATATAAAAGTGTATAGTAAAGCCCATAAACATCCAAAATGGGTAATATAATAGGATGGAACAATCAAAAAATATAGATACGTTGGAGACGTATCAAGCATCCCCAAGCTTAATTCTTACCCATCCTCGAGTAGGTAAATGATAAAAACAAAAATTTTGATGTGGAATGCTACCTAGCATATTTCTCAATGTATTTTTATTTATTGTGGCATGAATGTTCAGATCCAAATGATTCAAAATAAAAGTTCATATTGACATAAGAATAATAATACTTCAAGCATACTAACAAAGCAATCATGTCTTCTCAAAATAACATGGCTAAAGAAAGCTATCCCTACAAAATCATATAGTCTGGCTATGCTCTATCTTCATCACATAAAATATTTAAATCATGCACAACCCCGATGACAATCCAAACAATTGTTTCATACTTTAATGTTCTCAAACTTTTTCAACTTTCACGCAATACATGAGCGTGAGCCATGGACATAGCACTATATGTGGAATAGAATGGTGGTTGTGGAGAAGACAAAAAGGAGAAGATAGTCTCACATCAACTAGGCATATCAACGGGCTATGGAGATGCCCATTAATAGATATCAATGTGAGTGAGTAGGGATTGCTATGCAACGGATGCATTATAGCTATAAGTGTATGAAAGCTCAAAAAGAAACTAAGTGGGTGTGCATCCAACTTGCTTGCTCACGAAGACCTAGGGCATTTTGAGGAAGCCCATCATTGGAATATACAAGCCAAGTTCTATAATATAAAATTCCCACTGGTATATGAAAGTGACAACATAGGAGACTCTCTATCATGAAGATCATGGTGCTATTTTGAAGCACAAGTGTGGAAAAGGATAGTAACATTGTCCCTTCTCTCATTTTCTCTCATTTTTTTATTTTGGTGGGCTTCTTTGGCCTTTTTTTATTTGGGCTTCTTTGGCCTCTTTTATTTTTTATAAAGTCCGAAGTCTCATCCCGACTTGTGGGGGAATCATAGTCTCCACCATCCTTTCCTCACTTGGGACTATGCTCTAATAATGAATATCATCACACTTTTATTTACTTACAACTCAAGAATTACAACTCAATACTTAGAACAAAATATGACTCTATGTATGCCTCCGGCGATGTACCAGGATATGCAATGAATCAAGAGTGGCATGTATGAAAGAATTATCAAGGTGGCTTTGCCACAAATACAATGTCAACTACATGATCATGCAAAAGCAATATGACAATGATGGAGTGTGTCATAATAAACGGAACGGTGGAAAGTTGCATGGAAATATATCTCGGAATGGCTATGGAAATGCCATAAAAGGTAGGTATGGTGGCTGTTTTGAGGAAGGTAAATGGTGGGTGTATGGTACCGGCGAAAGTTGCGCGGCACAACAAAGGCTGGCAATAGTGGAAGGGTGAGAGTGCGTATAATCCATGGACTCAACATTAGTCATAAAGAACTCATATACTTATTGCAAAAATCTACAAGTTATTGAAACAAAGTACTACGCGCATGCTCCTAGGGGGATAGATTGGTAGGAAAAGACCATCACTCGTCCCCGACCGCCACTCATAAGGAAGACAATCAAAAAATAAATCATGCTCCAACTTCATCACATAACGGTTCACCATACGTGCATGCTACGGGAATCACAAACTTCAACATAAGTATTCCTCAAATTCACAATTACTCCACTAGCATGACTCTAATATTTCCACCCTTATATCTCAAAACAATTATTAAGCATCAAGTCGATCATAGTATTCAATTCACTTCCTATGATGTTTTTATTATACCCAACTTGGATGCCCATCATTCTAGGACCAATTTTATAACCATAGCAAATACCATGCTGTTCAAAAAGACTCGCAAAATAATATAAGTGAAGCATGAGAGATCAATAATTTCTTCAAAATAAAACCACCACTGTGCTCTAAAAAGATATAAGTGAAGCACTAGAGCAAAACTGTCTAGCTCAAAAGATATAAGTGAAGCACATAGAGTATTCTAATAAATTCCAAATCATGTGAGTCTCTCCCAAAAGGTGTGTACAGCAAGGATGATTGTGGTAAACTAAAAGGCAAAGAATCATATCATACAAGACACTCCAAGTAAAACACATATCATGTGGTAAATAAAAATATAGCTCCAAGTAAAGTTACCGATAGACGAAGACGAAAAAGGGGATGCCTTCCGGGGCATACCCAAGCTTAGGCTTTTGGTTGTCCTTGAATTATCTTGGGGTGCCATGGGCATCCCTGAGCTTAGGCCCTTGCCACTCCTTATTCCATAGCCCATCAAATCTTTATCCAAAACTTGAAAACTTCATAGCACAAAACTCAACAGGAAATCTCATGAGCTCCATTAGTGCAAGAAAGAAAAACCACCACTTAAAGTACTGTAATGAACTCATTATTTATTTGTATTGGTCTTAAACCTACTGTATTCTAACTTCTCTATGGTTCATACCCCCCGATACTAGCCATAGATTCATTAAAATAAGCAAACAACACACAAAAAATAGAATCTGTCAAAAACAGAACAGTCTGTAGCAATCTGTATCTTTCGAATACTTATGGAACCCTAAAAATCCTACCAAAATAGGAAGTCCTACGTAATTTGTCTATTGATCTACTTCAAAAAGAATAAACTCAAAAGCACGTTTCTGTGATTTATTAGATTTTTTCTCGTGAGTGCAAAAGTTTCTGTTTTTCAGCAAGATCAAATTAACTTTCACCCAAGATGATCCTATAGGTTCTACTTGGCACAAACACTAATTAAAACATAAAACCACATCTATCCAGAGGCTAGATGAATTATTTATTACTAAACAGGAACAAAAATCAAGGAATAAAAATAAAATTGGGTTGCCTCCCAACAAGCGCTATCGTTTAACGCCCCTAGCTAGGCATAAAAGCGAGAATAGATCTAAGTATTGCCATTATTGGTATTTGGAAACAAAAGAGAAAATCTCTTATCTATAGAATTTATCCTTCTATTTTGGGAAATCACATGACCATTAATGGATGAAGAAAGGTTAAGCATGTTACGGAAATTTACATCTAAACTAGCTTTCATCTCTTTGATAATTTCGTTTTGATAAAAGCATAAGAGGGTGGTGGATTCAACCTTATCATTCATGGGGTGTCCAAATATAGTTTTCATTTTTTCATAAGTATCTATAGCATCCCCTTCAAGAAAACCTCCTTCAAAAATAGAATCTAGAACTTGCTTGAAAGAAGTGGGTAAGCCAGCATAAAAGCTTTTTAAGTATATCTCAATTTGATATTGTGGTACATAGCTTGCTCGAATCCTTAATAGCCTATCCCAAGCATCTTTTAAAGTCTCATCAAGTAAGTAACGAAAAATTCCGGAGTCATCTTCATCAAAATTACTCAAACTTTCATTGATAACCCCGGTAGGTCTTTCCATAGCATCATTATTTATGAGCTTAGAGAGGATAGAGGGACTATCCAAGGTACTAAAACCCTGGAAATAACCCTTAGTTCTTTTTGATTCGGCCATGGCAAAGATAAGGCAAATGGAAGAGCGAGGGCGAATAAAATGGCAAGGGTGAAGTGGGGGAGAGAAAAACGAGGGGCAAATGGCAAATAATGTAATGCGAGGGAGATGAGTTTGTGACGGGTACTTGGTATGTATTGACTTGAGCAAAGACCTCCCCGGCAACGGTGCCAGAAATCCTTCTTGCTACCTCTTGAGCATGCGTTGGTTTTTCCCTTGAAGAGGAAAGGGTGATGCAACAAAGTAGCGTAAGTATTTCCCTCAGTTTTGAGAACCAAGGTATCAATCCAGTAGGAGGCTCCTCACAAGTCCCTCGTACCTACACAAACAAACAAGAACCTTGCAAACAATGCGATAAAGGGGTTGTCAATCCCTTCACGGCCACTTGTAAAAGTGAGATCTGATAGAGATAATATGATAAGATAAATATTTTTGGTATTTTTATGATATAGATTGAAAAGTAAAGATTGAAAAATAAAGTAGATTGGAAACTTATATGATAGAGAATAGACCCGGGGGCCATAGGTTTCACTAGTGGCTTCTCTCAAGATAGCATAATTATTACGGTGGGTGAAAAAATTACTGTCGAGCAATTGATAGAAAAGTGCATAGTTATGAGAGTATCTAGGCATGATCATGTATATAAGCATCATGTCCGCAACAAGTAGACTGACTCCTGCCTGCATCTACTACTATTAGTCCACACGTCGACCGCTATCCAGCATGCATCTAGAGTATTAAGTTCATAAGAACATAGTAACGCATTAAGCAAGATGGCATGATGTAGAGGGATAAACTCAAGCAATATGATATAAACCGCACTTTCTTATCCTCGATGGCAACAATACAATACGTGCCTTGCTTCCCCTGCTGTCACTGGGAAAGGACACCATAAGATTGAACCCAAAGCTAAGCACTTCTCCCATTGCAAGAAAGATCAATCTAGTAGGCCAAACCAAACTGATAATTCGAAGAGACTTGCAAAGATAGCCAATCATACATAAAAGAATTCAGAGGAGATTCAAATATTTCTCATAGATAAACTTGATCATAAACCCACAATTCATCGGATCTCGACAAACACACCGCAAAAAGAGTTACATCGAATAGATCTCCAAGAAGATCAAGGAGAACTTTGTATTGAGATTCAAAGAGAGAGAAGAAGCCATCTAGCTAATAACTATGGACCCGAAGGTCTATGGTAAACTACTCACAACTCATCGGAGAGGCCTTGGAGATGATGTAGAGGCCCTCC
>NC_041393.1:172996964-173016505 GCF_002162155.2 Triticum dicoccoides | reverse complement strand
CTTTGTATTGAGATTCAAAGAGAGAGAAGAAGCCATCTAGCTAATAACTATGGACCCGAAGGTCTATGGTAAACTACTCACAACTCATCGGAGAGGCCTTGGTGATGATGTAGAGGCCCTCCATGGTCGATTCCCCCCCCCCCCCCGGCGAAGCGCCGGTGAAGGCTCCAAGATGGGATCTCACGGATACAGAAGGTTGCGGCGGTGGCAATAGTTTTTCGTGGTGCTCCTGGATGGTTTTGGGGTACAAAGATATATTTAGGCGAAGGAGGTAGGTCAGGGGAGCCACAAGGGGGCCACGAGGCAGGGGGCGCCCCCCCTAGGGCGCGCCTAGCGCCCTCGTGGCTGCCTTGGCTACTTCTTGACGTCCACTCCAAGTCTCCTGGTTTGCGTTTCTTCCAAAAATATCGATCCCGAAGGTTTCATTCTGTTTGGACTCCGTTCGATATTCCTTTTCTGCGAAACACTGAAATAGGCAAAAAAACAGCAATTCGGGTTGGGCCTCCGATTAGTAGGTTAGTCCCAAAAATGATATAAAAGTGTATAGTAAAGCCCATAAACATCCAAAACGGGTAATATAATAGCATGGAACAGTAAAAAAATATAGATATGTTGGAGACGTATTAGCTATAGCTACCGCTTAGTGATAAAGTAAAGCAATTACATGGCGATTGCATTGCATACAATATAGTGGCAACAATATGGCTCCTGCCAGTTGCCGATAACTCTGTTACAAAGCATTATCATCTCATACAACAATTTATATCACATCATGTCTTGACCATATCACATCACAGCAAGCCCTGCAAAAACAAGTTAGACATCGTCTACTTTGTTGTTGCAAATTTTACGTGGCTGCTACGGGATTCTAGCAAGAACCGTTCTTACCTACGCATCAAAACCAAAATGATTTTTCATCAAGTGTGTTGTTTTAACCTTCAACAAGGACCGGCTGTAGTCAAACTCGATCCAAAGTTGGAGAAATAGACACCCGCCAGCCACCTATGTGCAAAAGCACGTCGGTAGAACCAGTCTCATGAACATGGTCATGTAACATCGGTCCGGGCCACTTCATCCAACAAAACCACCGAATCAAAGTACGACGTTGGTGGTAAGAAGTATGACTATTATCGCCCACAACTCTTTGTGTTCTACTCGTGCATAAGACATCTATGCATAGACCTGGCTCGGATGCCACCATTGGGGAACGTAGTAATTTCAAAATTTTCCTACGATCACGCAAGATCCATCTAGGAGATGCATAGAAACAAGAGGGAAGAGTGTGTGCATGTACCCTCGTAGAATGAAAGCGAAAGCGTTTAGTAACACGGTTGATGTAGTCGAACGTCTTCGTGATCCAACCGATCCAAGTACCGAATGTACGGCACCTCTACGTTCAGCACACGTTCAGCTCGATGACGTCCCTCGTGCTCTTGATCCAGTTAAGGACAAGGGTGAGTTCCGTCAGCACAACAGCGTGGCGACGGTGATGATGATGCTACCGGCGTAGGGCTTCGCCTAAGCACTACGACGATATGATCAAGGTGTGTAACTGTGGAGGGGGGCACCGCACACGGCTAAGGCAAAACTTGGTGTGTTCTAGGGTGCCCCTTGTCCCCATATATAAAGGAGGGAGGAGGAGGAGGCCGGCCCAAGAGGGAGTGCGCCAAGGGGGGAGTCCAACTTGGACTCTCAGTCCAAGTAGGATTCGCCCCCCCCTTTCCTATTCCGACTAGGAGAAGGAGGGAAGGGGGAAGAGGGGAGAATGAATGAGGGGGCACCGTCGTGGTACTAAGACTGAGAGTAAGAGTAGGGGGTACATATGAGGAGGCAAGGTCCCAGCTACGGCGAGATTGTATGCAAGTGTTTATGAGTTCAAGCCCCTCTCGGAGGAGGTAAAAGCCCTACGTCTCGATGCCCTGAGGCGGTCGACTGGATTATGATGTGTGTTACAGGGGGTGTGAACCCTTGTGCCAGAGGAGGGGGTGGCTTATATAGAGTTCGCCAGGACCCCAGCCATCCCCCGTTACAGAGAGTTCAATGTACATAAAGAGAGGGCGTTACTGATAACACCAGCTATAAAGTGCTTTTAATGCCTTTGAAGACTATGGAGTGAATGCTTGACCATTGTTGTCCTGTGCGATTCCTGGTCTTCTGTAGGTCGAGTGGTTTCTTGTATGGTCGGGTGATATCGGGAAGGAGGGTTACCTGTAACGCCCCAAGACCGACACTCCAGATGCCGCCCAATTATTTTTTTATCGCTGTGTGTTTCTTTTGTGCTTGCTCTTTTATTTTTGCATTGCATCATGTCATCATGCCAGCATGTCATTTAATTTTTGATACCTCAGCTAAATGAATTGCATAGATCTTTTGATCTATTTAAATCGAGGGAATTCACATGGTGATATCTCTTTATAACATATCCTCCTAATATTTATGGAGCTATTATAAATATTCTATTAGTTTGGAATTTACCACAACACACGTGCATGTTAAATCCCTTGGCCTTTTCTTCTTCATGTTTTGACTCTCTAACCTTGTCTATAATTCTTTCTTTATCTATCGAAGCCCCACAAAAATTCTCAACATTTTTGGACCTTCCCAACCCTCACTTCCTATTCAAACCATTTGAATTTAAATCAAATGATTTTGAATTTAAACTTTCGGTCATGCCCACTTCTATTTTTCCTGGTTCCAGCTCATTTTTGTGAGCCCGGAAAAATTATCCGCATGCCAAAGTCCCTTCTCTAACCTTTTTCCTTTCTCTATTTTCTTTCTTCCTATTCTTTTACTGTCTTGGAAAATAAGAGAGAGGGAGAAGAGAGCCCAGCAGCCCAGCCAGGCCTCCAGCCAGGCCTCTGGCCACTTCCTTCTCTATCGGGCCTGCCTCTAAGGCCCAGCCGCGCCCCGCTGTAAACCCTAGCCTCCCCTACTTGTTCCCCTCATCTCCCATCGATCTCTCCCTCCTGCGCCGCCACACGCAACACACACATCGCCAGGGAGAGCCCTGCTCGATCCCCTCCTCCCTTGATGTGTCGTCTTCGAGAGAGGAAGCAGCGCCGCACCCTTGTCTCGTTCCCCTCTGCCTCCTCCTCGTCCCCGGAGTCCAGTCGCTGCGACCAGGAGCGCCGCCGCCCTCGACCCACCTCGCTGTCGTCCATGGCCACGCCTTCGCCAAGTGCCAGCGCAGCCTCGCCGCATCTTGTCGTTCTCCGTCGTCGTCGGACCCGCGCCGTCCTCTGCTTCCTCTATGGCGACCAGGAGCCACCTCGCCTCACCGTCCCCGTCCTCAAGTCCGGTCGTGGTCGTCGCCCCCTGCATCCTCTGCCTCAAGCAGGAGGACGACCGCATGGCCGTGCGTGTTGACCTCCATGGCCGCCGCGCCCCGCCTTGCTGCCTTGGCCTCACCAAGCTCGCCGGGAACCATGAGCTCGTCTATCCACGCCGTCCTTCTCCATCGCGCGCCTCCTGCCTGCTCACTAGCGCCAAGGCGATCCTCTTCCTCCGCGTCCGACCCCGCTGCTGCTCTGCCGCACCATCACATTTCGTTTCTTCATCGTCAAGGCCGAGAGGACGCCAAGTACCGGGACGTCAGGACCCGTCATGTTCATCTACGTGCATGTACGACTATCATCACGCAGCGAGTTGTGGGGTTACATGAGCTACAAGTACCGCGACGACCCCGGAGACTGGATTCTGTCAAGTTCCTCTAAGATATCTGTACCACTACTTCCACAACATGTCGTGTAGAACAACCGTCGCTCGGATTCGACAAGACAACGTGTACCACTACCATTGCCAAGATCGCGAGTACCTCTACCATCGCCATGAACAACTGCTTCCACGATGTCCGTGAACCACTAATTCCACTACGACCGTCCCGAGAACATCTACTTCCCCTACACCGCATCAAACTTGACCTGCCCCGAAAATGCATGCTTCGAAGGTATAACCGCCGAGACGATGACCTGTGGACGAATACATGTTGTCTGAGATGAACCGTATGTTTGCACCGTGCCCGTTTGCTTCATGCACGTTCCTCCTTGTTTGCCATCCCGTCGACCCGTGGGAACCCGGTAACCGGGATCACCCCACCATATTTTGCATGTTCCGCACATCTACACACTTGCTCTTTTGCACCGGTATCTCAATGAGTTGTTGGATCATCGGAATGTTGTCGTGGCACCATTTCCGTTGTAGTTACCGTGGCACCCCTTTCGTTCCGCCACGGTAACAAATGCTTCATAACATGCTTATGTCAACATTTTCATAAAAATTGCATATAACTTGTATATGTCATCTGCATCATGATAACAACATTTAAAATGTTTAAATTTGTGTTTGCATTAAATTGCTAAATGACATATGGGGATTTTTCGGAATTGTTGTTTGTTGTTTCCGGCCTCTTTTAAACTTGCCTAAATAGGTGGTTTGCTCATGCTTCACCTCTTGCCATGTTTAGTAACATTTAATATTGTTGGGTACATAACCGAGAGAGAACTAAATAATTGTTGTGGTGTTCCGTCAATATGCAACTTGTTGCATATTGAGCTCCACTTAAATTGTAGTGTTGTTTGCTTTACCTTGCCATGCCATGCCTCTTTAAACCAGACATGCATCATATTTGGTTGTGCATCATGCCATGATTATGTCATGGTTGTTTACCATGTTGTTTGCTTCTTTCCGGTTTGCTTCTCTCGTTAGCTTCGGTTTGGTTCCGGAGTTGTGAGGATTCGTTCGACTACGTCCGTTTGTCTTCTTCATGGACTCGTTCTTCTTCCTTCCGGGATCTCAGGCAAGATGACCATTACACTCGATATCACTTCTATCTTTGCTTGCTAGTTGCTTCGTTCTATCGCTATGCCGCGCTACCTATCACTTGCTCTTCAAGCCTCCCAAATTGCCATGTCAGCCTCTAACCTTTTCACCCTTCCTAGCAAACCATTGCTTGGCTATGTTACCACTTTGCTTAGCCTCTCTTATAGCATTGTTAGTTGCAGGTGAAGGTGAAGATTGCTCCATGATGGACAGGATTATGTTGGGATATCACAATATCTCTTATTTAATTAATGCATCTATATACTTGGTAAAGGGTGGAAGGCTCGGCCTTATGCCTAGTGTTTTGTTCCACTCTTGCCGCCCTAGTTTCCATCATACCGGTGTTATGTTCCTTGATTTTGCGTTCCTTACGTGGTTGGGTGATTTATGGGACCCCCTTGACAGTTTGCTTTGAATAAAACTCCTCCAGCAAAGCCCAACCTTGGTTTTAACATTTGCCACCTGAGCCTTTTTCCCTTGGGTTCTGCAGACTCAGGGGTCATCTTTATTTACCCCCCCCCCCCGGGCCAGTGCTCCTCCAGGTGCTGGTCCAAACCGAGCAATGTCCGACGCCCCCTGGGCAACCAGGGTCTATGCCAACCCGACGTCTGGCTCATCCGGTGTGCCCTAAGAACGAGATACGTGCGACTCCTATCGGGATTTGTCGGCACATCGGGCAGCTTTGCTGATCTTGTTTGACCATTGTCGAAATGTCTTGTAAACCGGGATTCCGAGACTGATCGGGTCTTCCTGGGAGAAGGAATATCCTTCGTTGACCATGACAGCTTGTGATGGGCTAAGTTGGGACACCCCTGCAGGGTATAAACTTTCGAGAGCCATGCCCGCGGTTATGTGGCAGATGGGAATTTGTTAATATCCGGTTGTAGAGAACTTGACACTTGACTTAATTAAAATGCATCAACCGCGTGTGTAGCCGTGATGGTCTCTTTTCGGCGAAGTCCGAGAAGTGAACACGGTCTTTGTGTTATGATTGTGCGTAAGTAGTTTCAGGATCACTTCTTGATCACTTCTAGCTTCTCGACCGTTCCGTTGCTTCTCTTCTCGCTCTTATTTGCGTATGTTAGCCACCATATTTGCTTAGTGCTTACTGCAACTCCACCTCATTACCACTTCCTACCCATAAGCTTAAATAGTCTTGATCTCGCGGGTTTTGAGATTGCTGAGTCCTCGTGACTCACCAGATACTATCACCACAGTTGAAGGTGCCGATGATACCAGTGCAGGTGATGCAACCGAACTCAGATGGGAGCTCAACGAAGATCTTGGTCGTTGCTGTGTTTTGTTTCATGTTGATCAGTAGTGGAGCCCAGTTGGGACAATCAGGGATCTAGCAGTTGGGTTATCTTCTTTTCTTTTGGCTTCGTCCGTAGTCGGACCATGTGTGTACTTTGAATGATGTATGAATTATATGTTCATTGTGTGAAGTGGCGATTGTAAGCCAACTCTTTATCCCATTCTTGTTCATTACATGGGATTGTGTGAAGATGACCCTTCTTGCGGCAAAACCACCATGCGGTTATGCCTCTAAATCGTGCCTCGACACGTGGGAGATATAGCCGCATCGTGGGTGTTACAAGTTGGTAATCAGAGCCATCCCCGACTTAGGAGCCCCCTGCTTGATCGAATCGTTGGCGTTGTTGAGTCTAGAACAAAAAAAATTGAGTCTTAGGATTATATATATCGGAGAGTAGGATTCTTTTTACTCCTCAGTCCCTTCGTCGCTCTAGTGAGGCCTCCTGACGTAGATGTTTTGACTTTCCTCTCCTCAAATTTCACTAAATTTTTTTAGGATCACGCGGGTATCTTGGGATCGTTCCGATATTCTTATGACGAGAACATTGTTCTTGGTGCCTCCTGACATTTAGGGGTTGTGGCAGTGTCCCGGGGAGTTGAGCTCCGAGGTGTTGTCGTCATAATTTTATTGTTGCAGTTCTGGAATACCTGAGTTTTGCCGACATCGAAAATCTCTTTTATGCAGTTGTTGGTGAGATAACCTCGATGCCACCCAGTACTGGGGAGTTCGGGAGTATTGCCATAGCTCGTATAACGGATGCTTTTCAAAGGTTGAGGTACACGATTTCCGAAGGTTTCTTGGTTATGTGTTGACGGATGGATACAACTGGATGTAGGGATTGTTAGTTTTGGGTGAGATATATATATTGCTTCCCCTATATCCCCAACACCAGATTGCATAACCAGAAAGTTTCGGGAGTTTTATAGGTGGGAATTCAAGTAGCTCTAGTTTTTTTTCTTTCCAACAGATGCATGATATGAGATTGGGGTTCTACGTCTAGTGGTTCGCCTATCCATGGTCGTTTTTACAGTGGTCTCGTTGTGTCTCAAAGAACCCTTGGCTATGCTGGTTCGGGGATGCTTCTTATGTCATGTGCACTGCCTTGTACATGATGGTGCTGTACGATCGAGCCCGTGTGGGCCCCACCACGAAAACTTCGGACAAAATCTCTATCATATGTTTGTTCTGGCTTATTCTGCAAGCCAAATCCTTTGTTTTGTGTTATATGTGGTATTCGAGTTGCTTCGAAGTCAAATGTTGAATCCGTACCTTTCCTAAATGTTGTTCTCATATGGCTACGGGAATACTAATCCTTCTTGATCATCGAGATTGTCATGTCAATTCTTTTCGACCGGTGTGCTTCTCTTCAAGTGGATCAAATCATTTCAACATCCACAAGATCAATTCTAAGTTTTTCTCAACGGTATCCATTCCATCTGCCCCAAGTTGCCTTTGTTTTCCCGCCCTCCCACCCTTTTCTTCTTCAAGGACTCATATATCTTAATCAAGTATCCATCTTATGGATGAGAAGTCTCTTCATTCTTTTCTCTCAATGTTCTTATCCGGTGATTTCCCATGAAGATGGTCAGGAGTTTCAAGTTCATCATTCTTCATTCTTTTTTCTTCTCCGGTGGATTCAAGTCAAGTTTTCGGTGTTGATCATATTCCCTTCCTTGTTTCAAGTGTTTTCGTATGCCGGTGTACCTCTTAATCGTGCACCTCTCTCTATTCGTATCCGGAGTGCTGAAGATATCTCAAAAGAATCATGTTTCCATTCTTAATCCATTCAAGTTACTTCGAGGGTTTTCTCTCATTCAAGATTTAATTCTACCGGTGTAACCTCTATTTCAAGCAATCCTTCAACGATGTTTCTTTTGAGTGGGCCCTAACCCACTGGACTTTTCCCATGATCTTACCTGACTCTTCTAATTATCAGGAGCCATTCGCAAATTCATTGCAAAGTTTGACGTAAGAATGAATTATCATCAGTCAAATGTCTTTCTTCAAATTCTTTCATTGTTGGTTCAACCTTTCTAATTGTCATTCCAGAGTGCCTTAACAATTCATGGTGGTTCTCATCATCATTCTCAACATTTGAAGACCGAAGAAGGATTTCTCTTAAACCTTGCTCCATTCTCTTCAAGATTCATGGTTCTAGCTTCATGCCATCCTCATAATTGTTTTCGATTGTGAGAATTCTTTTCACCCATCCGACGCATTTCAAGGGTTGCTTTCTTTTCTTGATCATCTGAAGGCCATTATTTCAGAAGATCTCTCGATTCTGAATTGATGCCTCTTCGTTCGTCTCCATATTCTCCCGTTGCTTCGTTCAAGTATTCTTTAATCAGTTCGTGATCTCTTTGTTCTCTTGTTTCTAAATCCCCTCAAGTATTTTCATTCGTTTTCCAATTCTTCCCGGTGATTTGTGCCTTTGCTACTTTCATTTTCAATTCTTACGTTGGTTCGTTCAGGATTTCACTTCCTTCGTTATCATATCAAATATTCGTTGTTTCCAAATTCCACCGGTGGTTCCATCAATACCTTCTGAAGTTTGCGATATATCTCTCTTAATCCTTTCTACGAGAATAAGTAGTATGCCAAATCCGTTGCCTGTCATCAATTTAAATGGGTGAAGGATACGCATAACGTAATTCTTATTATTGTTTCATCCAAGTGATCTAGTTTCTTCTTTCTAGAGTTGTTCATCATATCACATTCTCGGTTTCATGTGTTTCATCTTTTCTTTTCTAGAGTTCCATGTTTTCCGCATTATCTTGTCGCGAAGCTCCATCTAAATCATCGCAAGGCTTCACCTTGTGTTTTCAACTTCTCTTTCTTTCTATCATTCTTTTCTTACCGGAGTTCTTCATGGAGGCTCTACATGGTGGTTCGCTAAAGAGTTAACTCATTCTCGAAGTGTTCTTCAAGATTGTTCTTGGAAAAGCTCAAGTATTCTTCATCTTGCATTCCAAAGTGCAATTCCTTCTACCCTATCTTTTGAGATGGCGTTATATCATTCTTGAAAATTTTCATTCATGTTTCGCGATTCACATGTTGTCAAGAATGAGGTTTTTTAAATCCATTAATCTCTTCGTTGGAGTTATCTTGTGTTATATTTCACCTAAAGCCTTCCCTAAGGAATGTTGCTATTGTGGTGCTTATCAATGATCCAAGTTTTCTCCTATCCTCTCGGCGAAAGCAGTTTCATCTCTTCATTGATCTCAAGCAAGCAATTGTTTCCATTAGTGGTCAGTTGTCACCTCATAATTTTGAGATGTTTTCCATAAGCCCACAACAAACTTATTGTTTTCGTTGTTGATTTTCCAACAACTCCATTCAATCCTTCTTTCTATGGTTGCTCTTCAAATTCACTTGTGGTAGAAGTTGTTCTCCTCTTCGTTATTTTCATTCCACTCTTTCATTTGTTCCGAAGGCATTGTGCCATTGCTCTCGCCAAGTATCATCTTATTTGTCAAGATCGTGTTCTTTTCCATGCTTATCCTTTAATAGGAGTGTTGTGTTCTCATTCAAGTTCTTTCATCTTATCAAGTTTTGCCTCTCTTTTCAACCTGAGTGCTGTTTGAAATCCTTCTTACCCATTGTGCCATTCTTTCAATAGTTCCGGAGGCATTGTGTTGTTGTTTTCATCAAGTATCATCCCATCTTCTCAAGTTCATGTTCTATTCCTTCCATGTTCAACCGGAGTGCTGCCCGAATTCTTCCTCTCTCATCTTGTTTTAACCGGAGTGGTTTCAATTCCTTCTTGTCCATTGTACTCGTCGTCCATAGCTTTGCAACCTCCAAGGTTCACATGGTGTTCCTTGATTCTATTTTCTACCACAGTGCTCTCAATTGTGTTCAACACCATTGTGTTCTTTCTTTCAAGTTTTTAAACCTCTCAAGGATCGTGGTTTCACTCGTTTGTCAAAGAAGCAACTTTATTTTACCTCTCCTCTTCCTTTTCCGCTTCTCTCCGGTGCCATCCTAGATCTCGGGACGAGATCCTCTTGTAGTGGTGGAGTGTTGTAACGCCCCAAGACCGACGCTCCAGATGCCACCCAGTTATTTTGTTATCACCGTGTGTTTCTTTGGTGCTTGCTCTTTTATTTTTGCATTGCATCATGTCATCATGCCAGCATGTCATTTAATTCTTGATACCTCAACTAAATAAATTGCATAGATCTTTTGATCTATTTAAATCGAGGGAATTCACATGGTGATTTCTCTTTATAACATATCCTCCTAATATTTATGGAGCTATTATAAATATTCCATTAGTTTGGAATTTACCACAACACACGTGCATGTTAAATCCCTTGGCCTTTTCTTCTTCATGTTTTGACTCTCTAACCTTGTCTATAATTCTTTCTTTATCTATCGAAGCCCCACCAAAATTCTCAACATTTTTGGACCTTCCCAACCCTCACTTCCTATTCAAACCATTTGAATTTAAATCAAATAAGTTTGAATTTAAACTTCCGGTCATGCCCACTTCTATTTTTCCTGGTTCCAGCTCCTTTTTGTGAGCCCGGAAAAATTATCCGCATGCCAAAGTCCCTTCTCTAACCTTTTTCCTTTCTCTCTTTTCTTTCTTCCTATTCTTTTACTATTTTGGAAAATAAGAGAGAGGGAGAAGAGAGCCCAGCAGCCCAGCCAGGCCTCTGGCCACTTCCTTCTCTACCGGGCCGGCCTCTAAGGCCCAGCTGCGCCCCTCTGTAAACCCTAGCCTCCCCTGCTCGTTCCCCTCATCTCCCATCGATCTCTCCCTCTTGCGCCGCCACACGCAAATCACACATCGCCAGGGAGAGCCCTGCTCGATCCCCTCCTCCCTTGATGCGCCGTCTTCGAGAGAGGAAGCAGCACCGCACCCTCGTCTCGTTCCCCTCTACCTCCTCCTCGTTGCCGGAGTCCAGTCGCTGTGACCAGGAGCGCCGCCGCCCTCGACCTACCTCGCCATCGTCCATGGCCACGCCTTCGCCAAGTGCCAGCGCAGCCTCGCCGCATCTTGCCGTTCTCCGTCGTTGCCGGACCCGCGCCGTCCTCTGCTTCCTCTACGGTGACCAGGAGCCAACTCGCCTTGCCGTCCCCGTCCTCAAGTCCGGCCGTGGTCATCGCCCCCTGCATCCTCTGCCTCAAGCAGGAGGACGAATGCATGGCTGCGCGCGTTGACCTCCATGGCCGCCGCGCCCCGCCTCACTGCCTTGGCCTCGCTAAGCTCGCCGGCAACCCTGAGCTCACCTGTCCCCGCCATCCTTCTCCATCGCGTGCCTCCTGCCTGCTCGCTAGCGCCAAGGCGATCCTCTTCCTTCGCGTCTAACCCCGCTGCTGCTATGCCGCACCATCGCGTTTCGTTTCTTCATCGTCAAGGCCGAGAGGACGCCAAGTACCAGGACGTCAGGACCCGTCAAGTTCATCTACGTGCATGTACGACTATATTCACGCAACGAACTGTGGGGTTACACGAGCTACAAGTACCGCGACGACCCCGAAGACTGGATTCTGTCAAGTTCCTCTACGATATGTGTACCACTACTTCCACAACATGTCGTGTACAACTACCGTCGCTTAGATTCGACAAGACAACATGTACCACTACCGTTGCCAAGATCGCGAGTACCTCTACCGTCGTCATGAACAAGTGCTTCCACGACGTCCGTGAACCACTACTTCCACTATGACCGTCCCGAGAACATCTACTTCCCCTACACCGCATCGAACTCGATCCGCCCCAAAAATGCACGCTTCAAAGGTATAACCGCCGAGACGATGACCCGTGGACGAATGCATGTTGTCTGAGATGAACCGTATGTTCGCACCGTGCCCGTTTGCTTCATGCATGTTCCTCCTTGTTTGCCATGCCGTCGACCCGTGGGAACCCGGTAACCGGGATCACCCCACCATCTTTTGCATGTTCCGCACATCCACACACTTGCTCTTTTGCACCGGTATCTCAATGAGTTGTCGGATCATCGGAATGTTGTCGTGGCACCATTTCTGTTGTAGTTGCCGTGGCACCCCTTTCGTTCCGCCACGGTGACAAATGCTTCACAACATGCTTATGTCAACATTTTCATAAAAATTGCATATAACTTGCATATGTCATCCGCATCATGATAACAACATTTAAAATGTTTAAATTTGTGTTTGCATTAAATTGCTAAATGACATATGGGGATTTTTCGGAATTGTTGTTTGTTGTTTCCGGCCTCTTTTAAACTTGCCTAAATAGGTGGTTTGCTCATGCTTCACCTCTTGCCATGTTTAATAACATTTAATATTGTTGGGTACATAATCGAGAGAGAACTAAATAATTGTTGTGGTGTTCCGTCAATATGCAACTCGTTGCATATTGAGCTCCACTTAAATTATAGTGTTGTTTGCTTCACCTTGCCATGCCATGCCTCTTTAAACCGGACATGCATCATATTTGGTTGTGCATCATGCCATGATTATGTGATGGTTGTTTACCATGTTATTTGCTTCTTTCCGGTTTGCTTCTCTCGTTAGCTTCGGTTTCGTTCCAGAGTTGTGAGGATTCGTTCGACTACGTCCGTTTGTCTTCTTCATGGACTCGTTCTTCTTCCTTGCGGGATCTCAGGCAAGATGACCATTACCCTCGATATCACTTCTATCTTTGCTTGCTAGTTGCTTCGTTCTATCGCTATGCTGCGCTACCTATCACTTGCTCTTCAAGCCTCCCAAATTGCCATGTCAGCCTCTAATTCAACCTTCCTAGCAAACCGTTGCTTGGCTATGTTACCGCTTTGCTCAGCCTCTGTTATAGCGTTGTTAGTTGCAGGTGAAGGTGAAGATTGCTCCATGATGGACAGGATTATGTTGGGATATCACAATATCTCTTATTTAAATAATGCATCTATATACTTGGTAAAGGGTGGAACGCTCGTCCTTATGCCTGGTGTTTTGTTCCACTCTTGCCGCCCTAGTTTCCTTCATACCGGTGTTATGTTCCTTGATTTTGCGTTCCTTACGCGGTTGGGTGATTTATGGGACCCCCTTGACAGTCTGCTTTGAATAAAACTCCTCCAGCAAGGCCCAACCTTGGTTTTAACATTTGCCACCTAAGCCTTTTTCCCTTGGGTTCTGCAGACTCAAGGGTCATCTTTATTTACCCCTCTGGGCCAGTGCTCCTCCCGGTACTGGTCCAAACCGAGGGATGTCCGGCGCCCCCTGGGCAACCAGGGTCTATGCCAACCCGACGTCTGGCTCATCTAGTGTGCCCTGAGAATGAGATACGTGCGACTCCTATCGGGATTTGTCGGCACATCGGGCGGCTTTGCTGGTCTTGTTTTACCATTGTCGAAATGTCTTGTAAACTGAGATTCCGAGACTGATCGGTTCTTCTTGGGAGAAGGAATATCCTTCATTCACCATGAGAGCTTGTGATGGGCTAAGTTGGGACACCCCTGCAGGGTATAAACTTTCGAGAGCCGTGCCCGCGGTCATGTGGCAGATGGGAATTTGTTAATATCCGGTTGTAGAGAACTTGACACTTGACTTAATTAAAATGCATCAACCGCGTGTGTAGCCGTGATGGTCTCTTTTCGGCAGAGTCCGGGAAGTGAACACGGTCTTTGTGTTATGATTGTGCGTAAGTAGTTTCAGGATCACTTCTTGATCACTTCTAGCTTCTCGACCGTTCCGTTGCTTCTCTTCTCGCTCTTATTTGCGTATGTTAGCCACCATATTTGCTTAGTGCTTGCTGCAACTCCACCTCATTACCACTTCCTACCCATAAGCTTAAATAGTCTTGATCTCGCGGGTTTTGAGATTGCTGAGTCCTCGTGACTCACCAGATACTATCACAACAGTTACTGGTGCCGATGATACCAGTGCAGGTGATGCAACCGAACTTAGATGGGAGATCAACGAAGATCTTGGTCGTTGCTATGTGTTGTTTCATGTTGATCAGTAGTGGAGCCCAGTTGGGACGATCGGGGATCTAGCAGTTGGCTTATCTTGTTTGCTTTTGTCTTCGTCCGTAGTTGGACCATGTGTGTACTTTGAATGATGTATGAATTATATGTTCATTGTGTGAAGTGGCGATTGTAAGCCAACTCTGTATCCCATTCGTGTTCATTACATGGGATTGTGTGAAGATGACCCTTCTTGCGACAAAACCACCATGCGGTTATGCCTCTAAATCATGCCTCGACACGTGGGAGATATAGCCGTGTCGTGGGTGTTACATTACCCGAGTGATATGACTGGTCGAGTGGATTGCACTCGACGTCTTCAATTGGTACACCCTATTATCCCTGGGGTGCCTTTGCTTCTAGGGTAGTGACCTTGGGTAGGGCGTATAGGTTAGGCCTATGACCCTAACCTAGGTCTATATACTCATCATTAGCCCCTGAATGGATTGTGGTCTGGGTGAAAGGAAGGTGGAAGTCGATCTTGCCTTGACTGTCATGCTACATTAACACTTGAGTTCGACTGGAGGCCCATGTCGAGATTGCAGCTTTGTTTCAGCCGCCTTGATCGATTCAGTAAGTCGCCGAGTGGGTTTGCAACATTAATCTGTCGAGTATTCCCTTCGTCACGAGATCTTCGGCGCGATTGGTTACTGCGTGTTCCGGATCTTGTGGGATTTGAAATTTCAGGGAAGCGCGCGAGGCGGGGCGCACCGAAGTGAGCGGGATGGATAGGCAAGGGCACCTCGATCCCCACGCCACCTTTTTCACCACATACCAAGCGCGTGACTGTTGCGGGATTTGATAGGATCGACTGGGCCCACACGTCAGTCACTCGGAAGCGGCTCTTTATAAGGCGTCGGGTCCGAGGTGTTTGCATTGTGTGCTCACCTTCTTCCCCAATCTCCTCTGCTTCTCTGTTGCCCTCTTCTCCTCCATTCTCGACACCACCACGCTGCCACCATGGTGAAGGACAAGACGGCGGCGCTGGAACACGCGAAGAAGGCGATGGGAGTGGCGAAGGGCAAGAAGACGGCTCAGGGGTCGTCGTTGAGGTCCGGGCTGCCAGCGGGTTGGATCCAGGGCGATTGGATCCGATCTTCGCTCCGGCCAGAGGACTTGGAGGAGCTGGCCGACTCCGGCTTGATTGTCGAGGAAGCTGCAAGGCTGCCCAAGGGGGAGACGGAGCCACAGCCGCGGCCGGGTGAGTGCGTCTTGCTCGCCACCCATGTCGACCGGGGTTTCTCCCTTCCTCCACATCCTTTCTTTAGGGGTTTCCTGAACTTCTTCGGAGCACAACTCCACCACTTCTCTCCCAACACCATCATGTACCTCGCCGCATTTGTGGCCATGTGCAAAAACTTCCTAGGCTGTCGACCGCACTGGGTCTTTTTAAGCATATCTTTACAATCCGCTCCCAGTCGATGAAGAAATCCAACTCGAGTGATGAGAGGACACACGTGATCCAAATGTGTGGGAGCTTGGGGATCCAGAAGAGAAAACAGAGTGCTTTCCCTTCCATGACACTCCCTGAATCGGTCAGGGGCTGGCAGTCGACCTGGTTCTACTGCCAGGACATTGCGACTCCTGGTCACTCGATCGGTCTTCCTCCCTTCTCTTTAGATCGTGCCCAGACACCCTCCTCGATGAAAGTGACAGCCGCCGAGAGGGTAGAAACGGACATGATGGTGGAGAGAGTAGTCCAGTTGATCAATCAGGGTGTAACAGGCATGGACTCGCAGGAGGTGTTTCTCAGTCAACGGATTCAGCCGCTTCTGGCTCGTGACCATCCGATGTGGATGTACTCCGGAGCCAACGACACCGCTTGGGTCCATCCAGAGGAGGTCTCAGCCGTGATGGCGGCTCAGTGTTGAAAGACATTACATGCAACAAGGACAACCTCAGAGGAGCCTGGAGAGTCGACCCATTCAGCGCTAACAACCAGCCAGACAAGGTTTGACTTTTGTTGTCGACTGATTTCTTGCATATCTTGCATCTGTTTCAGAATCCGACTAAAATTGGTTTGACCCTTTATCCTATAGATTTATACTAAGATGTACTCTATGCCCAATGGTGAACAAACTTCGGAGCAAGACCAGGAGGGGGAAGACAGTGCGGAAGAGAGCAACGATTGGCAGTCTCAAGAGGACGAGGAGGAGGAGGAGGAGAGCGACGAATCAGACAACAACGAGGGAGTCAACTCGCCACCATGCTCAGAGCACCGATCCAAGATTCTTCATGACCCAGCGGGCGGGCGCGGCAAGACCGTGGCTCCAAGCATCCAAGCGCAGAAACACACTCGGACATCGACTCCGGAGCCGGCGGAGAAGGTCGCCAAGCAGCCCAAGGTTGTGCCTTCGAAGGCTTGGAAGACCTTGCCCAAGATCAAGATGGACATTCATGTTGCCTCTAGGTGAGCACCTGATCTTTCTGTGTTTTCTTCTTCCGACTGATACTTTTGTTTTTACCGAGTGGATTATGAACTTTTTTCAGCCCTGCGACTTCTACGACTAATATGGATGTTGACAAGGCCCCAGGAGACGAGGAAGCTGATGACGCGGCCACCTCCAGAGTTGGTAGGCCTTTTCTAGCTCAAATTTATTCTGTCGATTGGTTCATTGGTCGATTGAACTCGCTGGATTGTTTTTTTTGCAGCTCCGCGGGACGTCATTACCCTTCCAGACGATGATGATGAAGGAGTGCCTCTGAGGGAGAGAAGAAGGAGGGACAGGGCCTCGAGCGGGAAGGCGGCCGAGGGGCAGGTGCTTGAGCTAGTGGTCGAGCGATCTGGAGATCTGGCTCGGACCAGTGTCACTTTCGCCATGCCGCTGTCGACTGACCGTCCATCGGGGTCGGCTACTCAGGCCTCTGCCGCTCTGGTACAACTGCACGCATCTGATCCTGTGGCTGCTCCGATTGCGTTGTCGTCATCCCTTTTCGTTGCATACCAGACTCCAGACGATCCACCGAGTGCTGCCAGGGAAGCTCTTCTCCAGGTGAACCTTGTGATGGAGTAGATGAAAGTGGTGCATGAGGCCAGTCAGGTTGCCTACAACGCCACACTGCTTTGCAAGCGAACATCAAGGTTAGTTGATTTCCGACTGATCTTTTGAGTAGGATAGTTGCAACTGTCGCTTCGCTGCCCATACGATGTTCATGGTTGAGCGTTTTGGAACCTTTTATGTGCATCTATGAGTCTGCATTTCTCATCCAACCACCCACAATGGTGTTTCTGTAGTCAAACGGCATAGCTTTTCCACTTGAGTCGACTGGGTTGAGTCGAGTATTTCTCTGAACCGGTGGGGGCATGCCAAGTGCATCCACTGGGTGTAGTCCCCGAGACCGCGGTCGACTGCTGGTAGTCGGCTGGGGTCTAAGAATCGCTTCTTCTTTTTTTACTCATGCTGGGCAGACCATCCCGAGTGTAAGAACCGGATCAGTGGGGGCACGCCAAGTGCACCCACTGGGTGTAGTCCCCGAGACTATTGTTGAATGTTTGATTCGGCGGTAGTCTTAGAACAACTTTTACTGAAACTAACTTTTGCTTCTATCGACTGACATATCCCTTTTGCTGACTGTAGAAGTCCTGTGATCTTGGGGCTCAACTTTCTGAGCTGGATAAGAAGCAGATCAGCATCAATCTTGATCTGCAACTGGTTAAGAAGAACCTCAAGAAGGCCCAGGACGAAACAACTATCATGGGAGGTAACCACTCGAAACCTTTCACCTTATGATTCTCCCTTTCTTCTTTCCAGTCTCTTTGAACCGAGTGATTCCACTCGAACAGATGTGCGTAGTGAAAAATGTCAACTTCATGCTTGTCTGAAGAATGTGATTTCTTTATAGAAAATGAAGCAGGCTCTGGAGAAGAAGGACATGGATCTTGCTGCAGCCCAGAAGGAGGCGCGAGAGAAAACAACGCTTGCGGACAAGAAGCTGGCTTCAGTCGGCAAGTTGGAAGACGAGATCGCGCAGCTGAAGAAGGACAAGGAGAGCTTGACTGATGAAGTGGGGAACCTCAAAGCCAAGCAAGGCGAGTTGGAGTCGTATTTGGGGCAGCTTGGTGCGAAGTTGGTCTTAAAACTTGAAGGTATTTCCTCTGGTTCGACTGATTTGAGACGTCGATTGACATGTCTTGTTGACCTATGGACTCATTGTTTTTCCGACTGCGTAGAGCTTTGCCAGGACTTTGAAGAAGAAACTGGGCGGGTTGAGACAGGTCTCGATCCCATAAACTGTCTCGTCAAAGACGATGTTGCAATGAATGTGTTGCGGTTGGAGTCTCGTTTGGACAGCGCCGTGGACTACCTCGCTCGACTGAAGGCTGCGATGACGCGGGTTGATGCTGAACTATGGCCTCAGGCAGAACTCTCACAGGATCTCGAGTCTCTGATGGCTCGACTGAATCAAATCCCCGGTCGAGTGTAGGAATGGAAGAAGTCATCTGCTCGGTGTGGTGCTGATGTTGCTCTGCCACTGGTCCGAGTGCATTGCAAGGACGTCAAAGAAGAGAAGCTGGTGGTCCTCAAGGTTGCCAACACAAAGAAGCTCAATTTCCAGTCTTTCATGGACACCTTCCTTAACGCCGCCACACGCATCACAGACAACATCAACCTCGACAGTTTGTGTGATCCAGCGAGTCCTTCTCCAGCCGAGTGAATGAAACATTAAGGCCCACCTTTTATTTGCCTCGGGATGCCGAGTGATTATGTAACCATTAAACTCTTTCGGGCTTGATGCCCGTGCACTTCTGCCTGTCTCGGTTCTGAACTTTTGAGGGATTTATCTAAAATTTGTTTTCCTTGAATATCTTGGCTCTTGCTCTTGTTGCTTCCGAGTGTTTTTCGATTCCGAATGGATTTGTCCTTGACGACGTGCTTAGTCGATACCTTGTCGTCCTTGCGGGTCGAGATGGAACGCATGTTGTACTTGTGATGCAGCCCAGATGTGGTGTTCAATCGACACCTCATCGTCCTTGTGGATCGGGATGGAGCGCACATTGTACTTGTGACGCGGCCTAGACGCGGTGTTCAATCGACACCTCGTCGTCCTTGCAGATCGGGATGGAGCGCACAATGTACTTGTGATGCAGCCCAGACGTGGCGTTCAATCGACACCTCATCGTCCTTGCAGATCAGGATGGAGTGCACATTGTACTTGTGATGCAGCCTAGACGTGGTGTTCAATCAACACCTCATCACCCTTGCGGATCAGGATGGAGCACACATTGTACTTGTGGCGTAGCTCAGGGGATCTCTCGTGACTTAAGCGATTACGGGGTCGTGGCTAAGCCTCCGAGTGTGAGGATTCCTCTCCACTCAGAAATGTTTTTTAACTTAGGTGATTACGGGGTCGCAGCTAAGCCTCCGAGTGGAAGGATTGCTCTCCACTCAGAATGTTTTTAACTTAGGCGATTACGGGGTCGCAGCTAAGCCTCTGAGTGGGAGGATTGCTCTCCACTCGGAAATGTTTTTTTA
>NC_041393.1:172941440-172996611 GCF_002162155.2 Triticum dicoccoides | reverse complement strand
GCAGCTAAGCCTCTGAGTGGGAGGATTGCTCTCCACTCGGAATGTTTTGTTAACTTAGGTGATTACGGGGTCGCAGCTAAGCCTCCGAGTGGGAGGATTGCTCTCCACTCGGAATGTTTTTTAACTTAGGCGATTACGGGGTCGCAACTAAGCCTCCGAGTGGGAGGATTGCTCTCCACTCGGAATGTTTTTTAACTTAGGCGATTACGGGGTCGCAGCTAAGCCTCCGAGTGGGAGGATTGCTCTCCACTCGGAAAGTTTTTTAACTTAGCCGAATCAGATTCGCAGCTAAGCTACCCACTAGGGGATTTGGACACAGATGATTAGGGAAACTGGTTATACTGAAAAAATCTTGTGTTTGGAAAGCAAACTGAAATACTTTTATTACAACTCGTCAGGTCGAGTGATCTATGTGTAGAAGTGGTGGAGCAGCTCTGTGTTCCACACACGTGGCTCATCCATCTTCTTGGCTATGTTGTAGATGTGGTAAGCTCCGTTGTGAAGCACCTTGGGGATGATGAAGGGGCCTTCCCAGGCCGAAGCAAGCTTGCGAGGCTGTTTCTGATCCACTTGGAGTACCAGGTCTCCATCTTGGAACGCTCGTCCTCTGATATTTCGGGCATGGAATCAACGCAGATCTTGCTGGTAGATGGTCGACCGAATCCAAGCCATCTCGCACTCTTCTTCCAGGAGATCAACGACGTCTTCTTGTGCTTGCTCTGCTTCAGCTTTTGTGAATAGTTCCACTCGGGGGGGGGCATTGTGCAGCAAATCACTTGGAAGTACAGCCTCAGCGCCGTACACCAAGAAGAAAGGAGTCTGGGCAGTCGACCGATTCGGTGTTGTTCTCAGCCCCCACAAGACGGATGGCAACTCTGTTACCCAGGCTCCAGCAGCATGCGTGAGGGCACACATTAGGTGGGGCTTTAATCCTTGGAGGATCAAACGATTCACCCTTTCAGCTTGTCCATTCGACTGCGGGTGTGCGACTGATGCGTAGTTGACCCGAGTGCCTTGGGTTGCACAAAACGCCTTAAACTCGTCAGAATCAAAGTTGGAGCCATTATCTGTGATAATGCTGTGAGGAACACCATATCTGAATATCAACTCCTTGATGAAACTGACAGCAGTGCTTGCACCAAGGTTCTTGATGGGCCTAGCTTCGATCCATTTAGTGAACTTGTCGACTGCTACAAGCAAATGTGTGAAACCACTCGCACCAGTTTTGAAGGGGCCAACCATGTCCAACCCCCAGACTGCAAATGGCCAGACGAGTGGAATAGTCTTCAAGGCAGACGCATGTTCGTGGGACATGTTGGAGTAGAACTAGCAGCCTGCACACTTGTTGACTATATCTTTAGCCATTTCGTTTGCTTGAGGCCAGTAAAATCCCACTCGGTATGCTTTGGCCACGATGGTCTGAGAGGACGCATGGTGACCATAGGTCCCCGACTGGATACCATTTAGGATCATTCGACCTTCCTCTGGGGTGATGCAGCGCTGAGCCACTCATGTGACACTTTCTCTGTAAAGCTGCCCTTTCATCACTGTAAAGGCTTTGGATCAATGGATTATCTGACAGGCTTCATCCCCATCCTCTGGGAGTTCCTTCTTGAGAATGTACGCAATGCACGGTGATGTCTAGTCGGGTGTGATCACCAAGACCTCCATGATCAAGTCGACCACAACTGGGATCTCGATTTTAGTCGAGTTGGTAGAACTTATGGGTTGCGGGGACTCCTCCTTGAAGGGATCCTCTTGTACTGACGGGGTGTGAAGATGCTCCAAGAACACATTGCTGGGAACATGTTTCCGAGTGGAACCTATCTTTACCAGATCATCAGCTGCGTGATTCTTGATTAATGGTATATGGTGGAGCTCTAACCCCTCAAACTTCTTCTCTAGCTTTCTCACTGTGTTGCAATAACCAGTCATTGCGGGACTCCTGACATCCCATTCCTTCATCACCTGATTAACCATTAGGTCTGAGTCGTCGTAGACCATCAAGCATTGGACACTGAGTGAAATGGCCATACGCAACCCATACAATAGTGCCTCATATTCAGCTTCATTGTTAGAAGAATCAAAGTGAATCTGGAGGACATAATTGAGCTTGTCTCCTCGTGGGGACATTAAGACCACTCCTGCGCCAGAGCCATTCAACATCTTGGACCCATCAAAGAACATGGTCCAATGTTCCAACTGGATTTGAGTCGGCTGCTGTTGTTCTGTCCACTCTGCGAGGAAATCTATAATTGCTTGAGACTTGATGGCCTTCTTCACCTCAAACTTGATATCCAATGGAAGAAGTTCAATCGCCCACTTTGCCACTCGACCAGTTGCATCTCTATTGTTTAGAATCACTAATAATGGAGCGTCGCTGGCGACTAAAACTGAATCATCAAAGAAATAATGTGTAACCTTCTTCATGGTTAAGTAGATCCCATAAACAAGCTTCTAATAATGCGGGTATCTCTCCTTGGACGGGGCGCTGAACTTTGAAGGCTTTGCCTTCCTCTTCCCTCTCGACTGTGAGCACTGTGCTGATAGCTTGTCCTGTGGCTGCAATGTAAAGCAAAAGAGGCTCTTTACTGACTGGAGCAGCAAGCACCGGCTGGGTGGAAAGCAGGGCTTTGAGCTCTTCAAATGCTGCTTCGGCTTCGTCATTCCACTCGAACTTGTCAGACTTCTTCATCAGTCGATAAAGAGGCAATGCCTTTTCACCGAGGCGTGAGATGAATCGACTCAATGCAGCCAAACAACCAGTAAGCTTCTGAACATCATGCACTCGCACTGGGCGCTTCATTTGGAGGATTGTGCCAATCTTCTCTGGATTTGCATCGATTCCTCGTTTGGAAATGAGAAAATTGAGTAATTTTCCGCCTGGGACTTCGAATGTGCATTTTGATGGATTGAGCTTGATATCATACCTTCTTAGGTTGGCAAAGGTTTCAGCGAGGTCAGTCAGCAGGTCGGAACCTTTGCGTGACTTAACCACTATGTCATCCATGTATGCTTCCACATTCCGACTGATCTGAGTGAGAAGGCACTTCTGAATCATGCACATGAATGTGGCACCAGCATTCTTGAGGCCGAAGGGCATGGTAACATAACAAAAACACCCGAATGGGGTGATGAAAGCAGTCTTGATCTCGTCGGGTCGAAATAGTTGAATCTGATGGTACCCAGAATAGGCGTCCAGGAAGGACAGTCGTTGCACCTTGCAGTTGAGTCGACAATCTGGTCGATGCGGGGCACAGGAAAATGATCTTTCGGGCAGGCCCGATTGATGTGCTTGAAGTTGATACACTTCGAAGTGATTTGTCTTTCTTGGGGACCATAACAACATTGGAGAGCCACTCAGAGTGGTATATCTCGCGGATGAACTCAGTGGCCAGAAGCCGAGCCACCTCCTTGCCAATTGCCTTCCTCTTCTCCTTGGCAGACCGGCGAAGATCCTCTTTGACAGGTTTTGCTTTTGGGTCGACTTGCAAATGGTGCTCAGCCAATTCTCTGGTACACCCGGCATGTCAGATGGCTTCCATGCGAAGATGTCCCAGTTCTCACGGAGGAACTGGATGAGCGCGTCTTCCTATTTGCTGTCGAGTGTCATTGAGATGTGGGTCGGAGCGGCATTGGGATTGGTTGGGTGGATGTGAACTAGCTTGGTCTCCCCAGCCGACTGGAATGCAGCCTCCAAGGCAGGCCTCTTGGCACGCAGCAAATCACTCGGATCTGCTGTCTTTTGATACTCTTGGAATTCTACAACTGCCATCTGCTCATCTGCTATCTTTGCACCATCCTGAAGACAATCTTCTACTTTTTTCCGGTTGCCGGAGACTGTTATCACGCCTTTGGGGCCAGGCATCTTCATCTTGAGGTACACATAACATGGTCGAGCCATGAAACTAGCATAGGCGGGTCTGCCCAGAATGGCATGATAAGCACTCTAGAAATCCACAACCTCAAACGTCAACTTTTCTTTGCGGTAATTCTTCTCGTCGCCAAAAAGCACATCAAGAGCAATCTGACTGAGTGAATCGGCTTTCTTTCCTGGGATGACTCCATGGAACCTCATGTTGCTCTTGCTGAGTTTGGACATCGGAATGCCCATTCCCTTAAGAGCTTCGGCGTATAGAATATTGAGGCCACTTCCACCATCCATCAGAACTTTGGTCAGTCGAGTGCCCTCGACAACTGGGTCAACCACCAGCGCCTGCCGCCCAGGGGTAGCTACTCGTGGCGGGTGGTCTGACTGGTCGAATGTGATAGGAGTTTTTGACCACTTCAAATATTTCGGTGTTGCCGGAGCAACCATGTTCACCTCTTTGTTAATGACTTTGAGTCGACTTCTGCTCTTGACATCAGCAAAAATCACCAGGGTGGCATTAACATGGGGATATACTTCTTCCCCTTCTTCCTTGTCTTCCTCCTTCTCAGAATCTTTATCCTTCTCGCTGGGCTCACCCTTCTTCTGGAAGCTCTGGATCAGGAGTCAACACTGTCGAGTGGTATGCTTGGGGAGAATCAGATTCCCCTCTTCATCTTTTTAGTGTGAATATGACACGGCAAATCCATCACATCATTTCCATCTTGATCTTTTACTTTCTTGGGATTCCAGGGCCCTTTGGGCTTCCCTTTGAACTTTCCTTGATTCAACACTGCTGCCTCGGCGGGTCCTGCTGCCTCATCCTTTCGCTTCTGCTTCCGACTGGAATTTCCTCCTCTGATGTCCTGGGCGACTGTTTTATGTTTAACACTCTGGAGTCGGTCTTCCTCTTCGCCGTTAGCATACTTGGTGGCAATCTCCCTCATCTGAGTCAGAGTCATATCTCTTGTCGGACCGAACATCAGATTGAGCTCTCTATAGCGAACGCCTTCCTTGAAGGCACAAACTACTTGGTGATCCGACACATTCTCCACTGTGTGGTGTAGAGTGATCCATTTCTGGATATAGTCTCTCAAGGTTTCATTCAGTTTCTACACACAATTCTGCAACTCTGGTAGACCGGTAGGTCTCTTGCAGGTGCCCTCGAATGTTCTGGTAAACACTCGGGCTAACTCATCCCAACTCAAAATGCTCCCAGGGGCCAACTGATTCAGCCAAGCTCTGGCAGAACCTTCAAGAATCAGAGGGAGGTGCTTCATGGCCACCTCATCGCTGCCGCCGCCGATGTGCACAGCCACTCGGTAATCTTCAAGCCAAGTGTCGGGCTTCGACTCTCCCGTGAACTTGTTGACACCAGTTGCCAATCTGAAGTTGTGGGGGATCTCAGCGGCCCTGATTGCTCTTCCGAAACACTTGGGACCAGACACGTGAACCCTGCTTCCGCTGGGCCTGTCCCTGTCTAGCCCTTATCTGTATGCTCTGCTCCGGTCGACCAAGCCCTAAACAAGGACTAACCTTGCATCGAACCCAGATTCTCTTGGGTCGACTAGAACTCTGCGGTCGTTACCGTATGGACGCTTTTCGTCATACCGCCGGGGCGCATAAACCCGCCCTTGGAAGGAGTGAAGGCACTCGACGGTAGTTATCGCGGGCGAACTCACGATCATCTTCTCCATGAAATCTTCCCAAGTGCCGATATTGGCGGTGCTCACGGTCCCTTTGCCTCAACGGTGACCTAGGACTGTGTGCTGACTGAATGGTATCTGCAATTACCGATCGACTATGAATTCTGTTCTGCGACTGGGACACGGCGGAGTTTTGATCTCCTGCTGCCGGGAGCAGCGCTCTGATCTGTTCCAAGCCCCTTCCGGCCTCCGACTGAGATGGCTGAATGGACTCTACAATATGCGCAGTAGCTACGAGATTCTGAATCACCGTACGGAATACCTAAGTTTCCGGTGGAAATAGTTGTCGTGAACACCGACTGGATCCGGGGATCAATCGACGGGCACGCTCGTCGAGAGAATGTTGGAGATTCTCCAAACGAGTGCACTTGCCCAGCGTAGCCAGGTGCACGTCCTCCAAAGCCCAAGCCTCGGCGGTTCCCCTATGATGGAGGTATGGAGAGCCTCCTCGTTGCGGTGACGCATCATCTCCCTCTGCTGCGAACGGAGAGCTTGGGGCTGGTACTCCTTGTGGTCGAGCAACGTACCGTCGCCGTCCCTGTTCTCGCCGCTGAAACGGAAACCGGGCGGGCCGCGATGAGAGTCGACCATGAGGACCTCTGCCGTGGGGTCACAATTCCTGCTCTCTGAAAGTGTATCTGCTAAGTCAGTCGACGGGTCGACTAGACCGCAATGATATACGTCAGGCTCGATCGCCGCGACTTGGCGGGTGAACGTCTGCCGAGCCACCGCATGCTTCACCCACCGCTGGAGCCATGATCGACCCGACCTCTTGCGGCAGCGTCCAGTGGAGCGAGACGGCGACACGGACATCGACCGGTACGGGGTCGACGGCTGCCGAAGGAGGATGCCACGGGCACTCGCATAGAAGTGCGACGAACCCCGGATCGGCAGTGCCTCGACGTCGAGGGGGGCCTCCTGGAGCCAGGCTGAGTCGTCGGCGATGAAAGTGAGCGCGCCGAGTCAGAACTCGCGGCCCATGATCAAACTGCAGTCGGAAACCATGTTGATGAAGACTGAAGAAAATGCAACCTCGTCGGAAGTTGCTAAGACGCTTTGCCCCACGGTGGGCGCCAACTGTCGTGGTACTAAGACTGATAGTAAGAGTAGGGGGTACGTATGAGGAGGCAAGGTCCCAGCTACGGCGAGATTGTACGCAAGTGTTTACGAGTTCAGGCCCCTCTCGGAGGAGGTAAAAGCCCTACGTCTCGGTGCCCTGAGGCGGTCGACTGGATTATGATGTGTGTTAAACCCTTGTGCCAGAGGAGGGGGTGGCTTATATAGAGTGCGCCAGGACCCCGGCCATCCCCCTTACAGAGAGTTCAATGTACATAAAGAGAGGGCGTTACTGATAACGCCAGCTATAAAGCGCTTTTAATGCCTTTGAAGACTATGGAGTGAATGCTTGACCGTTGATGTCCTGTGCGATTTCTGGTCTTCAGTAGGTCAAGTGGTTTCTTGTATGGTCGAGTGATATCGGGAAGGAGGGGTACCCAAGTGATATGACTGGTCGAGTGGATTGCACTCGACGTCTTCAATTGGTACACCCTATTGTCCCTGGGGTGCCTTTGCTTCTAGGGTAGTGACCTTGGGTAGGGCGTATAGGTCAGGACTATGACCCTACCCTAGGTCTATATACTCATCAGGCGCCGCCCCCTGCTAGTCCAATTCGGACCAGCCCATGGGGGGCACACGGCCACCCCTTGAGGCCCTCTCTCCTTTCCCCTAAAGCCCATTAAGGCCCATTACTCTCCCCGAGGGTTCTCGTAACCTCTCGGTACTCCGGAAAATACCCGAAACACTTCGGAACCATTCCGGTGTCCGAATATATCCTTCCAACATATCATTGTTTATGTCTCGACCATTTCGAGACTCCTCGTCATGTCCGTGATCTCATTCAAGACTCCGAACAAACTTCGGTCATCAAAACACATAACTCATAATACAAATCGTCATCGAACGTTAAGCGTGCGGACCCTACGGGTTTGAGAATTATGTAGACATGATCGAGACAGATCTTTGATCAATAACCAATAGCGGAACCTGGATGCTCATATTTGTCTCCTACATATTCTACGAAGATCTTTATCGGTCAAACCGCATAACAACATACGTCGTTCCCTTTGTCATCGGTATGTTACTTGCCCGAGATTCGATCATCGGTATCATCATACCTAGTTCAATCTCATTACCGGCAAGTCTCTTTACTCATTCCATAATACTTCATCCTGCAACTAACTCATTAATCACATTGCTTGCAAGGCTTATAGTGATGAGCATTACCGAGAGGGCCTAGAGATACCTCTCCGAAACACGGAGTGACAAATCCTAATCTTGATCTATGTCAACCCAACAAACACCTTCAGAGACACCTGTAGAGCATCTTTATAATAATCCATTTACGTTGTGATGTTTGATAGCACACAAGGTGTTCCTCCGGTATTCGGGAGTTGCATAATCTCATAGTCTGAGGAACATGTATAAGTCATGAAGAAAGCAGTACCTATGAAACTGTAACAATCATAATGCTAAGCTAACAGATGGCTCTTGTCCATCACATCATTCTCCTAATGATGTCATCCTGTTCATCAAATGACAACACATGTCTATGGTTTGGAAACATAACCATCTTTGATTAACGAGCTAGTCTAGTAGAGGCATACTAGGGACACTATGTTTTGTCTATGTATTCACACATGTACTAAGTTTCCGGTTGATACAATTCTAGCATGAATAATAAACATTTATCATGATATAAGGAAATAAATAATAACTTTATTATTGCCTCTAGGGCATATTTCCTTTAGTTTTTGTGTCGTAGGTATGTACGGTTCATGCTAGTAGCCGGTAGCAGCCACGTAAAACTTGCAACAAACAAAGTAGAGGACATCTAATTTGTTTTTGCAGGGCATGTTGTGATGTGATATGGTCAAGACATGATGTGATATAAGATTGTTGTATGAGATGATCATGTTTTGTAAAAGTTATCGGCAACTGGCAGGAGCCATATGGTTGTTGCTTTATTGTATGAAATACAAGCACTATGTAATTGCTTTACTTTATCACTAAGCGGTAGCGATAGTCGTAGAAGCAATGGTTGGCGAGACGACAATGATGCAACGATGGAGATCAAGGTGTCAAGCCGGTGACAATGGAGATCATGATGTTGCTTCGCTGATGGAGATCATGAGCACAAGATGATGATGGCCATATCATGTCACATATTTTGATTGCATGTCATGCTTATCTTTTATGCATCTTATTTTGCTTAGTACGGCGGTAGCATTATAAGATGATCCCTTACTAAATTTGAAGGTATAAGTGTTCTCCCCGAGTATGCACCGTTGTGAAAGTTCTTCGTGCTGAGACACCACATGATGATCGGGTGTCATTCAACCTGGCAATCGGGTCGGGTTTGGATGGGTCAACCTCACCTAAACCCATGCCCGAAATAATTATCGGGTTTACCAACAACCCACGACCCTACCCATGGGTAGGAAGTTAGACCCATGCCCGAACCCGCCGAGTGACCTGACCCGATGGGGCACCCATCGTGCACAAGATGTACTTAAACTTTTTTATTGTAATTCAATTATTTCAATGAAATCTTGGGGAAAGATTACTTCAGTGGCCAATAGGATTTCTCCGCGTCAAATAGCAGATGCACAAGGAGGCAGCTGGCAGCAGCTGTGTTTTATAGAGTCGCCGGTGCCTCATTTTCCCGTAGCTAACCGAGGTGGTACTAAACTATAGCACTGCAAGAACAGCGACACTATGTGTTGTATGGGCCACTGGCGGTGCCTGGGTTGGGGTCGGCTGCTTATCTTTTGCAAACGTGAAGCCCATAGCATTGTTTCCATTGTTGGTATGACTAACCTACTTTGACAGTACATGGACACATCACACATTGGCCTAGTTCCTTTTTCATCTTCTGTGCTAGTAGTATCTATCTATGTAAAAAATAATTAGTGCACAAAATTTAGACCATTTTATGTATGTGTATATGTCTATATGCACCACATGGCAGGCTAATTGGGTTGCCCATTGGGTAACCCATGGGCGTAGACTTATACCCATACCCGACCCACCACTAATCGGGTTGCCCATGGATTGTACCCATGGGCGAACATGACGACCCATACCGTACCCATTCGGGTTGGGTGCCCATGGGTGAGCGTGCCCATGGGTCAGATTGCGAGGTTGAGGTGTGATAAGCTCTACGTTCAAATACAACGGATGCAAGCTAGATTTGCACACGCGGAATACTTGGGTTAAACTTGACGAGCCTAGCATATACAGATATGGCCTCGGAACACTAGAGACCGAAAGGTTGAATGTGAATCATATAGTAGATATGATCAACATAGTGATGTTCACCATTCAAGACTACTCCATCTCATGTGATGATTGGACATGGTTTAGTTGATTTGGATCACGTATCATTTAGATGACTAGAGGGATGTCTATCTAAGTGGGAGTTCTTAAGTAATATGATTAATTGAACTTAATTTATCATGAACTTAGTCCTGATAGTTTTTTGCATATCTATGTTGTAGATCAATGGCCCGTGCCACCGTTCCTTTGAATTTTAATGCGTTCCTAGAGCAAGCTAAGTTGAAAGATGATGGCAGCAACTACACGGACTGGGTCCGTAACTTGAGGATTATCCTCATTGCTGCATAGAAGGATTATGTCCTTGATGCACCACTCGGTGTACCACCTGCCCCAGCAACTGTAGACACTGTGAATGACTGGCAGTCATGTGTTGATGACTACTCGTTAGTTCAGTGTGCCATGCTTTACAGCTTAGAATCGGGACTTCAAAGATGTTTTGAACGTCATGGACCATATGAGATGTTCCAGGAGTTGAGGTTAATATATCAAGCAAATGCTCAAGTTGAGATATGAAGTCTCCAACAAGTTCTATAACTGCAAGATGGAGGAGAACAGTTCTGTTAGTGAGCACATACTCAAAATGTCTGGGTACCATAATCACTTGACTCAGTTGGGAGTTAATGTTCCAGATGATTGTGTCATTGATAGAGTTCTTCAATCACTGCCACCAAGCTACAAAGGCTTCATGATGAACTACAATATGCAAGGGATGAATAAGACTATCCCCGAGCTCTTTGCAATGCTAAAGGCCGCGGAGGTAGAAATCAAGAAGGAGCATCAAGTGTTGATGGTTAACAAGACCACTAGTTTCAATAAAAAGGGCAAGGGTAAAAAGAAGGGGAACTTCAAAAAGACTGACAAGCAAGTTGTCACTCCCGGGAAGAAACCCTAGTTTGGACCCAAGCCTGAAACTGAGTGCTTCTACTGTAAAGGGACTGGTCACTAGAAGCGGAACTACCCCAAGTATTTGGCGGATAAGAAGGATGGCAAGGTGAACAAAGGTATATTTGATATACATGTTATTGATGTGTACCTTACTAATTCTTGTAGTAGTGCCTGAGTATTTGATACCTGTTCAGTTGCTCATATTTGTAATTTGAAATAGGGACTACGGATTAAGCGAAGATTACCTAAGGACGAGGTGACGATGCGCGTCAGAAATGGTTCCAAGGTTGATGTGATCGCCATCGGCACGCTACCTCTACATCTACCTTCGGGATTAGTTTTAGACCTGAATAATTGTTATTTGGTGCCAGCGTTGAGCATGAACATTATATCTGGATCTTGTTTAGTGCGAGACGGATATTCATTAAAATCAGAGAATAATGGTTGTTCTATTTATACGAGTAATATATTTTATGGTCATGCACCTGAAAGTGCAACTATCCCTAGGTGGTTTTGGTAATTCATAACAACATATAGCTCATTGAGCTAATGGTATTCCAAGACTATTATTTCAGGAAAGCTCAATGAATGGCATGGCATGGATGATGAAAGTGGATCCCTCAAAATACTAAGGACAAAGGATTGGCTCAAGCTCAAAAGCTCAAGACTCTTCATTTTACATTTTAGTGATCCAAGATCACATTGAGTCTATAGGAAAAGCCAATACTATCAAGAAGGGATGAGGTGTTGCTTAATGAGCCTCTTGCTTCATGTGCTTAGTGATATGCTCCAAAAACCCTCAACTACTTTCCCACATCCTCATATGACCTAAACCCAAAGCCAAAATCGGTCACACCGATTCTTTCTATCCGGCGCCACCGATTCCAAAAGTCATAGCCACTGCCACAAACCCTAAGCAAATTGGTCCTACCGATAGGGATCTTGGACTCACCGAGATGGGATTGTAATCTCTCTGTTTCCCTTCGTAACGTTTCAGTCTAACCGAAGTGAGCGATTGGTCCCACCGAGATTGCAATGTAAACTCTCTGTTTCCTTTTTGTAACATTTCGGTCTCACTGAAAAGAGCAAATCGGTCCCACCGAGTTTACCTGACCAACTCTCTGGAAAGCTTATTACCAAAATCGGTTTCACCGAGTTTGTGTAATCGGTCTCACCGAGATTACGTTATGCCCTAACCCTAACCGAATTGGTCTCACCGAGATGCATGTCAGTCCCACCGAAAATCACTAACGGTCACTAGGTTTACTAAATTGGTCCGACCGAGTTTAACGATTCGGTCCCACCGAGTTTGGTAAATTGTGTGTAACGGTTAAATTTTGTGTCGAGGATATATATACCCCTCCACCTCCTCTTCATTCGTGGAGAGAGCCATCAGAATGAACCTACACTTCCAACTTACCATTTCTGAGAGAGAACCACCTACTCATGTGTTGAGGCCAAGATATTCCATTCCTACCATATGAATCTTGATCTCTAGCCTTCCCCAAGTTGCTTTCCACTCAAACCCTCTTTCCACCAGATCCAAAACCTATGAGAGAGAGTTGAGTGTTGGGGAGACTATCATTTGAAGCACAAGAGCAAGGAGTTCATTATCAACGCACCATTTGTTACTTCTTGGAGAGTGGTGTCTCCTAGATTGGCTAGGTGTCACTTGGGAGCCTCCGACAAGATTGTGGAGTTGAACCAAGGAGTTTGTAAGGGCAAGGAGATCGCCTACTTCGTGAAGATCTACCGCTAGTGAGGCAAGTCCTTCATGGGCGACGGCCATGGTGGGATAGACAAGGTTGCTTCTTCGTGGACCCTTCGTGGGTGGAGCCATCTGTGGACTCGCGCAGCCGTTACCCTTCGTGGGTTGAAGTCTCCATCAACGTGGATGTATGATAGCACCACCTATCGGAACCACGCCAAAAACATCCGTGTCTCCAATTGTGTTTGAATCCTCCAAACCCTTCCCTTTACTTTCTTGCAAGTTGCATGCTTTAATTTCCGCTGCCTACACACTCTTTGCATGCTTGCTTGAATTGTATGATGATTACTTGACTTGTCCTAAAATAGCTAAAATCTGCCAAACTCTAAAATTGGAAAAAGGTTAAGTTTTTCTTGGTCAAGTAGTCTAATCACCCCCCCTCTAGACATACTTCAAGGTCCTACAAGTGGTATCAGAGCATTGGTCTCCATTTGCTTTGATTTCCATAGCTTTTGGTGGTCATAGCCTTGGTTTCACAACCTAGGAGAGTATGGCGTCTAGCGAGGGAAATTACCACCGTAGAGGTCCTGACTTTGATGGTACTAATTTTTCTAGTTGGAAGCATAAGATGAAAATGCATATTCTTGGACATAACCCCGCCGTTTGGGTAATTATTTGTATTGGCTTGCAAGGTGAATTCTTTGATGGGAGAGAACCGAACCGTGAAGTGAATGCGGAAGAATTGAAGATGCTGCAATACAACGCTCAAGCACGTGACATCATCTTCAACGGATTGTGCCCCAAAGAATTCAACAAAATTAGCCGTCTTGAGAATGCAAAGGAAATTTGGGATACTTTGATTGATATGCACGAAGGTACCGAGTCCGTCAAGGAATCTAAGTTGGATGTGCTCCAAAGTCAGCTTGACAAGTTCAAAATGAAGGATGGTGAAGGTGTCGCTGAAATGTAATCTAGGCTTGCTCTTATCACAAATGAGATTGCCGTCTTAGGGAGTGAAGAGATGACCGACAAATTCATCATCAAGAAAATCCTAAGAGCATTGGATGGAAAGTATGATACCATGTGCACATTGATCCAAATGATGCCAAACTACAAAGATCTCAAGCCAACGGAAGTCATTGGAAGGATTGTTGCTCATGAGATGTCACTCAAGGATAAGGAGGAACTTCACAACAAGTCAAGTGGTGCTTACAAAGCCTCAAGTGAAGCCCCCACATCATCAAGTGAGAAACCAACCTTCAATGAAGAATTGAACTTAATGGTGAAGAACTTCAACAAATTCTACAAAAGTAGAAGCAAAGAAAGAAGCTCCAAGTCAAGGTCTTACAATGACAAAAGATCTTCTAGTCGAGAGCGCAATTGCTACAATTGTGGGAGACCCGGACACTACTCCAATGAGTGTACGGCACCCTACAAAAGAAGAGAATATTCTCCAAGAAGAAGGAGCAAAAGAGAAGAATCACCACCAAGAGAGAGGAGGAGTAGAGATGATCGTTATGAACGAAGACCCTCACGGAGAAGTAAGGATTCGGAAAGAAAGGACAAGTCATCAAGGAGCTACACAAAACAAAGACATCAAGCTCATGTTGGTGAATGGGTTTCCGGCTCTGACTCCGACAATCACTCCGAGAGAAGCTATCACTCCGACTCCGAATATACTCAAGATGAAGGTGTTGCCGATCTAGCACTTATGTCAACCAACTCCTACGACATATTTGACTCACCAAATGAAGGTGTTGGAAGATGCTTCATGGCCAAAGGTCCAAAGGTAACACATCCCGAGTATGTTGATTTTAATAGTGATGAAGATGACTTGCTTGTGGATGATGATATACTATGATGAAACGTCAATTAATCATGCTAATCAAACGAATGACAATGATAAGGAGAAAATTGAGCTTCTAACTAAAGAACTAAACACTCTTAAGTTGGCTCATGAAACTATCTTCGAAGATCATCGAGAACTTTTAAGGGCTCATGAGAAGTTACGCTTTGAAAAGCTCAATCTTGAGCAAGAGCATGAGTTCTTAAAGGAAATCAATGATGATCTCCACAAGAAAAGTTCTTCTTACATTGCCAAGAATTTACTCTTATCTACTTACATGCCTCAAGCCAAGTCTAGTAACAAGAACAAGAAAGATACTTCCTCTAGTAGTAACAATAATAATGTCAAATCCAATGTTGTTGCTTCTAGTAGTTCTCTTGATTCCACTAATGATTCTCTTAGCCGAGTTACACTTGAGCAAGAAAATAGT
Source organism: Triticum dicoccoides (assembly GCF_002162155.2). Classification (NCBI taxonomy): domain Eukaryota; kingdom Viridiplantae; phylum Streptophyta; class Magnoliopsida; order Poales; family Poaceae; genus Triticum; species Triticum dicoccoides. The sequence goes on along the minus strand of NC_041393.1, from coordinate 172,981,773 downwards.
TTATTGAAGGGAATTATAGAGAAAGGTGTTTACAAGAGCCTTGCCGGGAGTAAGCAATTCGAGGAAATTGTACGCAAGCAAGGAAGGCACCGGAAGAATCAAGGTGTTGGTTTTGAACGAAAGTTCAACGCCAATGGAGTTGAGTGGGAAGAAGATCAATACCCCAAGACAAAGTTTGTTCCTCAACAAGAGAAGTATGATCCTACTTCCTTCAAGGGGACACAAGCTCAAGATGATCTTCCACCACAAGACCACAAGAACAAAGGCAAGGACAAGCTTCAAGAAGAGATTGATGCATTTGAAGAAGCACCTAAAGCCTCGTTCAAGTGGTTCCCCAAGACTACGTCAAGTTCTACTTCATCAAGTACAACTACAACTCCAAGGATTCCCATCAAGATGATGTGGATCCCGAAGAAGAAGAACTAGAGAGTTCTTGAGGGTGACTCCGCCAACATTCTTCACTCATATCATTTTGGCAAGAACAAGTGCAATCAACTTTCACATCTTGCACTAGTTCAACGAGTCACAAACCCTCATGTTGGTAAGGCAAGGGACAAGGTAACCTAATGTTTTCATGGACATCATCTTGTGTGTGCATCACTCTATGTCTATGGATATTCTTGTTTGTTCCTTGTGGGACTAACCCATGTAGGCAAGTTGAAAGTGCAACTCACTCCAAAGGATTGCTCCAAATGATCTACATCAACATTGAGCATCTACATCTTCAACACCTACATGAAGTCATCATCGACAAAACCCAAGGTTAGTTCATCCCTCTAAGGGGGGATCTCACATCTAGGGGGAGCTTAACTCTAAGAATTGAGTCAAAGCAACTCTAATGGTGTGAACACATTAATGCATTATGTAAAAGTGGTAACCCCACTTGAGCTTAAACGATGAGTATGACCTATGATCAAATGTTCTCATTTGACTCCTAAGTCAATATACTCATATATAGATGACCTAGTCATCGCCAATTGCTTGATAGATGCTAAAATTGGTTGTGCATGCTTTGCCACATATTTCAATTGCCATCTTATTGTGTGAGCATGTTGGTGCATATTTTACTCATTCAAGGACATCCACTTGTTGTTTTGTTTGTTTGGATTCTTTTCTTTGTGCCAAGTGGATGGACAAGAATGCCTAAGAACCTTCTTTAGCTATCTATGCTTTTCTCGTCTCAAACTCTATTCATGCTACATCACAAAATTTGATCAAGTCAGATTCGAACCACTCTGTGTGAGGAGCACTCGGAGTCCCCGATTCGTCATAGACTTAAACTTCCAAAACCTCTTAGTGATTCTCGGTCTGACCGATCCTTCCATTTCTGTCCTACCGAGATCATCAAGTTGATCTGAGTTTTCAATCTCGGTGCAACCGATTTGAACTTTTCGGTCTCACCGATTTGCTGTAACTGAACACAGTTATGCATCTCGATGCCACCGAGTTGTTCCACTCGGTCACACCGACAGGGTCGAGCTATATATATAGCCACGGGCAAAAATTTGGAAATTTCTCCGAAACCCTTCGCCCGCGCAACATCTCGCTCTGCCATCGTGGTCTCCGGATCGTCTCCTCATCGCCAGCAGCCTCCTGTCGCTGGTCTCCGCCGCCATCAACGAATTTCGTCCCCGCCGTTGCCGCCGTAGCAAGTCCACCGCCAAGTTAGGGTATGGACTTAATCTTTGTGCTATCCACGTCTGATTGCTGGCACATTGTTTTCATATTGATTCTTGCCATGATTGAAACTCTTCTATCCAGCCAAAGTAGTTCGTAGATTAGACGTGATTCAAATTTTTAGGTTTAGGTTTCCGCCGAAACCATCTCGGACCCACCGAGTTGAAAAACTCGGTCTCACCATTTTGGCTTATGCCATTGCACTAGTGACTCTCGGTCTGACCGAGAATTACTAATCGGTGCAACTGATTTTAGGATTCTGTGAAACCCTAGCAGTCTCGGTACCACCGAACTAAAACTCGGTCCAACCGAGATCATCATTTTAGGTTCCAAACCTGCTTCGGTATCACCGAGTTTGAAAATCGATGGATCCAAAATGCTTTCTGTGGAAAACTAAGACTGAACTTTTGAGTCATTCTTTTGCAAAAACCTTTGCATTTTGTGATGCTCATCTTTTCTATCTCATCTATAACTCTTTACAGGGTCAGCAGTCAGCTTTTGCAATATGTCTGATCAAAGTGACAGCCAGAACAGGTCAGAAGAGCAGATGGACTTGAGTGAGGGCACTAGTCCCTCAACTTCAGATGAAGGGATCAGAAGTACTCCTAGCAATTTGCCTAAGGCTGCAACTAGGCAAAGGAGGAAAAGAACTTCAGATTCAGAGGATGAAGATTACAAAGCTGAGGAAGATGAGGCTACTTCCAAGAAAGTGGTGCTCAAGAAGGAATGTGGCTCAGCAAAGGATATAAAGCTAGGCATGAAGATTAAAAGGCCTGCAAGAAGGCAACCTATGCCCAAGGCCAGAGCATCAACTCAACTGCCTGAAAATCCTGATCCCAAAGAGCCAGCTGATGAAAGCAAGAAGAGGAAGGAAAGGGTCAAGAAGACCATGGCCAGAGTTGTTGGGCAACCTTCCATGATGGAAGAGGAAGAGCTTTCTGCACCAGCACCAAAGGCACCAAAGCTTATGGGTGATGCTATTAAATCTAGGGCTGCAGCATCTAAGCCCAAGGAAGCACCCAAAGCTGCCCCAAGGCCAAGTCTGCACCAAAGAGGAATACCAGGAGTATTCCAGCTGCTGAGAAGAACAAGGCCCCAGTGCCTAAGGTTGCTGGGGAGGAAGATGAAGAAGGACAGGTTCTAAGGAAGCTCAAGCCAAAGATACCAGATCACAATGATGCCCATCCTGTGGCTGAGGACATGACCATCAGAAAAGACTCAGGATTGAGGATATGGAGGATGGCAAATCCATATGCCACAAGGAGAAGAACTGATGTTGATTACAGGTTCCATACAAAGGAACAGCAGGACTTCTATGAGACAATCTTATTGGACAAGAAGCCCATAGTCTGTGACATGAGGTGGGTTGACTGGAAATTCATCAAGGAAAATGAACAGCACTATCCTGGAGTGCAAGACAGCTTTGTTGCTTGTGGAGTTGCAGATTTTGTTGGGCAAAAGCTCACAAATTGGAATGATGAACTTATCATGCAATTCTACTCCACAGCACATTTTTACCCAGATGGAAGAATTGTTTGGATGTCTGAAGGTACAAGGTACCAATCCATTATAGAAGAATGGGCAAAACTGATAAATGCCCCAAAGGAAAATGATGATGATCTGGATGTATATGCCAAGAAGAAAATGGGACACAATACCATGGCACACATGTACAAGGAGATCCCAGACAAAGCCCTAGAGACTTTCACTTTTGGATCAGTTCACTTTCTACTGTCAGGGTTGCCAACTATCAATTGGATTCTGAGGCACACTCTGTTGCCCAAGTCAGGTGACCACAACATGATCAGAGGGCATGCCATCAATATGTTGCATTTATTTGATGTGCCACAAAAATTCAAAGTCATGAGCCTTATAGTTGAAACCATAAAGAGGGCTGCAGCAGATCATAAGAGGAGCTGCTGATATGCCCCTCAGATTCAGGAATTGATCAACTCAAAGATGGGAAGTGACAAATATCAGTTGGATAAGGAACACTTTCCACTTTATTCAGACTTTGAGGACAATGAGGTTGTCATGAATGAAGATGATCCACAATCATCAGTTCAAGCTCAAGAGAAGAAGAAGGCAAGGAAGGAGAAGGCTGCCAAGATGCCAACTCAAGACGAGGCATCTGAGTATTTCTTGAAAACCAAACAGGAGCATCTTGGTTACTTGATAGCACCATCTCTGAGGATTGAGAAGGGGTTGGCCACCCTAACTCAAAACCGGGAGAGCTTGGAAAGAATCATGGAACAAAAATCCTATGATCTAGATGTCAAGGTAACTGAGATTCAGTCAGTTGTGGAGCAGCTGTAGGATGACATGCAGGAGAGGAAGGGCAAGACTACCACAAATGTGTTTGCCAAAGTGCCCAGAGCCCAAAGGTCAGTAGCAGTGCCAATGACAGACACTAGAGCAACAACTTCAGCACCAGCCACTGCCCCTACAGTTCCAGTGCAACCAGCTCCAGCACCAACTCCTCCAGCTCCATCCACTTCAACTGAAGCCTTCATCCAAGGAGCCATCTCTACACCACCACCAGAAGATCAAGCTTGAGAGTCGATCTAGCACTATGCATTTTCTATGAACTTTTTGGTAACTTGTTGCCAAAGGGGGAGAAAAATGTATAGATCATAGGCTTCGAGAGAGAGTGTTGCTTTTGTTCTCTCTTGCTTTATTTGGTGGTTTTTCAATCTTTGTTTGCTTTTGGTTGAGATACTATGCTTGTGAGACATTGATGATCATGTGTTTGTGTTGGGAAACGTAGTAATTTCAAAATAATTCCTACGCACACGCAAGATCATGGTGATGCATAGCAACGAGAGGGGAGAGTAATGTCCGCGTACCCTCGTAGACCGTAAGCGGAAGCGTTATGACAACGCGGTTGATGTAGTCGTACGTCTTCACGATCTGACCGATCCAAGTACCGAACGTACGACACCTCCGAGTTTAGCACACGTTCAGCTCGATGACGATCCCCGGAATCCGATCCAGCAAAGTGTCGGGGATGAGTTCCGTCAGCACGACGGCGTGGTGACGATGATGATGTTCTACCGGCCCAGGGCTTCGCCTAAACTCCACGACGATATGACCGAGGTGGAATATGGTGGAGGGGGGCACCGCACACGGCTAAGGAACGATCACGTAGATTAACTTGTGTGTCCTAGGGTGCCCCCCTGCCCCCGTATATAAAGGAGGGAGGGGGAGGTGCGGCCGGCCCCCAAGGGGTGCGCCTGGAGGAGTCCTACTCCCACCGGGAGTAGGACTCCCCCCTCTTGCCTTGGTGGAGAAGGAAAGGGGGAAGGGGAAAGAGGAAAGGGGGGCGCCGCCCCCCCTCCTTTTCCTATTTGGACTAGGGGGGAGGGGGCGCGGCCTGCCCTGGCCGGCCCTCCTCTTCTCCCTCATGGCCCATGTAGGCCCAATAACCCCCGGGGGGGTTCCGGTAACCCCCCGGTACTCCGAAAAAATCCCAGTTTCTCCCGGAATATTTCCGATATCCAAATATAGGCTTCCAATATATCAATCTTTATGTCTCGACCATTTCAAGACTCCTCGTCATGTCCTGGATCACATCCGGGACTCCGAACAACTTTCGGTACATCAAAATATATAAACTCGTAATAAAACTGTCATCATAACGTTAAGCATGCGGACCCTACGGGTTCGAGAACTATGTAGACATGACCTAGAACTATTCTCGGTCAATAACCAATAGCGGAACCTGGATGCTCATATTGGCTCCTACATATTCTACAAAGATCTTTTATCGGTTAAACCGCATAACAACATACATTGTCCCTTTTGTCATCGGCATGTTACTTGCCCGAGATTCGATCGTCGGTATCTAATACCTAGTTCAGTATCATTACTGACAAGTCTCTTTTACTCGTTACGTAATGCATCATTCCGTAACTAACTCATTAGCTACATTGCTTGCAAGGCTTATAGTGATGTGCATTACCGAGAAGGCCCAGAGATACCTCTCCGACAATCGGAGTGACAAAACCTAATCTCAAAATACGCCAACCCAACATGTACCTTTGGAGACACCTGTAGTATTCCTTTATAATCACCCAGTTACGTTATGACGTTTGGTAGCACCCAAAGTGTTCCTCCGGTAAACGGGAGTTGCATAATCTCATAGTTACAGGAACATGTATAAGTCATGAAGAAAGCAATAGCAATATACTAAACGATCAAGTGCTAGGCTAACGGAATGGGTCATGTCAATCACATCATTCTCCTAATGATGTGATCCCATTAATCAAATGACAATACATGTCTATGGTTAGGAAACATAACCATCTTTGATTAATGAGCTAGTCAAGTAGAGGCATACTAGTGACTATATATTTGTCTATGTATTCACACATGTATCATGTTTCCGGTTAATACAATTCTAGCATGAATAATAAACATTTATCATGAAATAAGGAAATAAATAATAACTTTATTATTGCCTCTAGGGCATATTTCCTTCAGTCTCCCACTTGCACTAGAGTCAATAATCTAGTTCACATCATCATGTGATTTAACACCAATATTCATATCTGTATATGATTAATACCCATAGTTCACATCGTCATGTGACCAACACCCAAAGGGTTTACTAGAGTCAATAATCTTGTTCACATTGCTATGTGATTAACACCCAAAGAGTACTAAGGTATGATCATGTTTTGCTCATGAGAGAAGTTTAGTCAACGGGTCTGTCACATTTAGAGCCGTATGTATTTTGCAAATATTCTATGTCTATAATGCTCTGCACGGAGCTACTCTAGCTTATTGCTCCCACTTTCAATATGTATCCAGATTGGGACTTAGAGTCATCTGGATTAGTGTAAAAGTTTGCACCGATGTAATTCTACGACGAACTCTTTTATCACCTCCATAATCGAGAAACATCTCTTTAGTCCTCACTAAGGATATTCTTGACCGCTGTCTAGTGATCTACTATTAGATCAAAATTGTATTCCTTTGCCAAACTCAGAGCAAGGTATACAATAAGTCTGGTTCACAGCATAGCATACTTTATAGAACCTATGACTGAGGCATAGGGAATGACTTTTCATTCTCTTTCTATTTTCTGCCATGGTCGGGTCTTGAGTCTTACTCAATTTCACACCTTGCAACACACGCAAGAAGTCCTTCTTTGACTGTTCCATTTTGAACTACTTCAAAATCTCATCAAGGTATGTACTCATTGAAAAAAATCTTATCAAGCGTCTTGATCTATCTTTACAGATCTTGATGCTCAATGTGTAAGCAGCTTCACCGAGGTCTTTCATTGAAAAACTTTTATTCAAGTATCCTTTTATGCTATCCAAAAATTCTATATGATTTCCAATCAACAATATGTCGTCCACATATAATATCAGAAATGCTATAGAGCTCCCACTCACTTTCTTGTAAATACAGTTCTTTCCAAAAGTCTGTATAAAACCATATGCTTTGATCAACTCATCAAAGCGTATATTCCAACTCCGAGATGCTTGCACCAGTCCATTGATGGATTGCTGGAGCTTGCACACTTTGTTAGTATCTTTAGGATTGACAAAAACTTTCTGGTTGCATCATATACAACTCTTCTTTAATAAATCCATTAAGGAATGCAGTTTTGACATCCATTTGCCAGATTTCATAAAATGTGGCAATTGCTAACATGATTCAGACAGACTTAAGCTTCGATACGAGTGAGAAAATCTCATCGTACTCAACACCTTGAACTTGTTGAAAACATTTCGCAACAAGTCGAGCTTAGTAGATAGTAACACTACTATCAGTGTCCGTCTTCCTCTTGAAGATCCATTTATTTAACATGTCTTGCTGATCATTGAGCAAGTCAATCAAAGTCCATACTTTGTTCTCATACATGGATCATATCTCAGATTTTATGGCCTCAAGCCATTTCGTGGAATCTGGGCTCATCATCGCTTCCTCATAGTTCGTAGGTTCATCATGGTCTAGTAACATGACTTCCAGAACATGATTACCGTACCACTCTGGTGCGGATCTTACTCTGGAAGACCTACGAGGTTTGGCAGCAACTTGATCTGAAGTTTCATGATCATCATCATTAACTTCCTCACTAATTGGTGTAGTAATCACTGGAACTGATTTCTGTGATGAACTACTTTCCAATAAGGGAGAAGGTACAATTACCTCATCAAGTTCTACTTTCCTCCCACTCACTTCTTTCGAGAGAAATTCCTTCTCTAGAAAGGATCCGAATTTAGCAACGAAAATCTTGCCTTCAGATCTGTGATAGAAGGTGTACCCAACAGTCTCTTTTGGGTATCCTATGAATACACATTTCTCTGATTTGGGTTCGAGCTTATCTGGTTGAAGTTTCTTCACATAAGCATCGCAGCCCCAAACTTTAAGAAACGACAACTTTGGTTTCTTGCCAAACCACAGTTCATGAGGCGTCGTCTCAATGGATGTTGATGGTGCCCTATTTAACGTGAATGCGGCCATCTCTAAAGCATAACCCCAAAACGATAGCGGTAAATCAGTAAGAGACATCGTAGATCGCACCATATCTAGTAAAGTACGATTACGACGTCCGGACACACCATTTCGTTGTGGTGTTCTGGGTGGCGTGAGTTGCGAAACTATTCCGCATTGTTTCAAATGTAAACCAAACTCGTAACTCAAATATTCTCCTCCACGATCAGATCGTAGAAATTTTATTTTCTTGTTATGATGATTTTCCACTTCACTCTGAAATTCTTTGAACTTTTCAAATGTTTCAGACTTGTGTTTCATTAAGTAGATATACCCATATCTGCTCAAATCATTTGTGAAGGTTAGAAAATAATGATACTTGCCACGAGCCTTAACACTCATCGGATCAGATACATCGGTATGTATTATTTCCAATAAGTCTGTAGCTCGTTCCATTGTTCCGGAGAACGGAGTTTTAGTCATCTTGCCCAAAAGGCACGGTTCGCAAGCATCAAATTATTCATAACCAAGTGATTCCGAAAATCCATCTTTACGGAGTTTCTTCATGCGCTTTACACCGATATGACCCAAACGGCAGTGCCGCAAATAAGTTGCACTATCATTATCAACTTTGCATCTTTTGGCATCAATATTATGAATATGTGTATCACTACGATCGAGATCCAACAAACTATTTTCATTGGGTGTATGACCATCAAAGGTTTTATTCATTTAAACAGAACAACAATTATTTTCTGATTTTAAATGAATAACCATATTGCAATAAACATGATCAAATCATATTCATGCTCAACACAAACGCCAAATAACATTTATTTAGGTTCAACACTAATCCCGAAAGTATAGGGAGTGTGCGATGATGATCATATCAATCTTGGAACTACTTCCAACACTCATTGTCACTTCCCCTTCAACTAGTCTCTGTTTATTCTGTAACTCCTGTTTCGAGTTACTAATCTTAGCAACCGAACAAGTATCAAATACTTAGGGGCTACTATAAACACTAGTAAGGCACACATCAATAACCTGTATATCAAATATACCCTTGTTCACTTTGCCATCCTTCTTATCCACCAAATATTCAGGGCATTTCCGCTTCCAGTGACCATTTCCTTTGTAGTGTAAGCACTCAGTTTCAGGCTTTGGTCCAGCTTTGGGCTTCTTCACGGGAGTGACAACTTGCTTGTCATTCTACTTGAAGTTCCCCTTTCTTTCCCTTTGCCCTTTTCTTGAAACTAGTGATCTTGTCAACCATCAACACTTGATGCTCTTTCTTGATTTCTACCTTCGTTGATTTCAACATCACGAAGAGCTCGGGAATCGTTTTCGTCATCCCTTGCATACTATAGTTCATCACGAAGTTCTACTAACTTGGTGATGGTGACTAGATAACTTTGTCAATCACTATCTTATCTGGAAGATTAACTCCCACTTGATTCAAGCGATTGTAGTACCCAGACAATCTGAGCACATGCTCGCTAGTTGAGCGATTCTCCTCCATCTTTTAGCCATAGAACTTGTTGGAGACTTCATATCTATCAACTCGGGTATTAGCTTGAAATATTAACTTCAACTCCTGGAACATCTCATATGGTCCATGACGTTCAAAACGTCTTTGAAATCCCGATTCTAAGCCGTTAAGCATGGTGCACTAAACTATCAAGTAGTCATCATATTGAGCTAGCCAAACGTTCATAACGTCTGCATCTGCTCCTGCAATAGTTCTGTCACCTAGCGGTGCATTAAGGACATAATTCTTCTGTGCAGCAATGAGGATAAACCTCAGATCACGGATCCAATCCGCATCATTGCTACTAACATCTTTCAACACAATTTTCTCTAGGAACATATCAAAATAAACATATGAAAGCAACAATGCAAGCTATTGATCTACAACATAATTTGCAAAATACTACCAGGACTAAGTTCATGATAAATTTAAGTTCAATTAATCATATTACTTAAGAACTCCCACTTAGATAGACATCCCTCTAATCCTCTAAGTGATTACGTGATCCATATCAACTACACCATGTCTGATCATCACGTGAGATGGAGTAGTTTCAACGGTGAACATCAATATGTTGATCATATCTACTATATGATTCACGCTCGACCTTTCGGTCTCCGTGTTCCGAGGCCATATCTGTTATATGCTAGGCTCGTCAAGTTTAACCTGAGTATTCCGCGTGTGCAACTGTTTTGCACCTGTTGTATTTGAACGTAGAGCCTATCACACCCGATCATCACGTGGTGTCTCGGCATGAAGAACTTTCGCAACAGTGCATACTTAGGGAGAACACTTATTGATAATTTAGTGAGAGATCATCTTAAAATGCTACCGTCAATCAAAGCAAGATAAGATGCATAAAGGATAAACATCACATGCAATCAATATAAGTGATATGATATGGCCATCATCATCTTGTGCTTGTGATCTCCATCTTCGAAGCACCGTCGTGATCACCATCGTCACCGGCGCGACACCTTGATCTCCATTGTAGCATCGTTGTCATTACGCCATCTATTGCTTCTACGACTATCGCTACCGTTTAGTGATAAAGTAAAGCAATTACAGAGCGTTTGCATTTCATACAATAAAGCGACAACCATATGGCTCCTGCCAGTTGCCGATAACTTCAGTTACAAAACATGATCATCTCATACAATAAAATATAGCATCACGTCTTGACCATATCACATCACAACATGCCCTGCAAAAACAAGTTAGACGTCCTCTACTTTGTTGTTGCAAATTTTACGTGGCTGCTACGGGCTTTAGCAAGAACCGTTCTTACCTACGCATCAAAACCACAATGATAGTTTGTCAAGTTAATGCTGTTTTAACCTTCGCAAGGACCGGGCGTAGCCACACTCGATTCAGCTAAAGTGAGAGAGACAGACACCCGCCAGTCACCTTTAAGCACGAGTGCTCGTAAAGGTGAAACCAGTCTCGCGTAAGCGTACGCGTAATGTCGGTCCGGGCCGCTTCATCTCACAATACCGCTGAGCCAAAGTATGACATGCTGGTAAGCAGTATGACTTGTATCGCCCACAACTCACTTGTGTTCTACTCGTGCATATAACATCTACGCATAAAACCAGGCTCTGATACCACTGTTGGGAAACGTAGTAATTTCAAAAAAATTCCTACGCACACGCAAGATCATGGTGATGCATAGCAACGAGAGGGGAGAGTAATGTCCACGTACCCTCGTAGACCGTAAGCGGAAGCGTTATGACAACGCGGTTGATGTAGTCGTACGTCTTCACGATCCGACCGATCTAAGTACGGAACGTATGGCACCTCCGAGTTCAGCACACGTTCAGCTCGATGACGATCCCCGGACTCCGATCCAGCAAAGTGTCGGGGATGAGTTCCGTCAGCACGACGGCGTGGTGACGATGATGATGTTCTACCGGCATAGGGCTTTGCCTAAACTCCGCGACGATATGACCGAGGTGGAATATGGTGGAGGGGGCACCGCACACGGCTAAGGAACGATCACGTAGATCAACTTGTGTGTCCTAGGGTGCCCCCTGCCCCCGTATATAAAGGAGGGAGGGGGAGGTGCGGCCGGCCCCCAAGGGGTGCGCCTGGAGGAGTCCTACTCCCACTGGGAGTAGGACTCCCCCCTCTTGCCTTGGTGGAGAAGGAAAGGGGGGAAGGGAAAGAGGAAAGGGGGGCGCCGCCCCCCCTCCTTGTCCTATTCGGACTAGGGGGGAGGGGGGCGCGCGGCCTGCCCTGGCCGGCCCTCCTCTTCTCCCTCATGGCCCATGTAGGCCCAATAACCCCCGGGGGGGTTCCGGTAACCCCCCGGTACTCCGAAAAAATCCCGGTTTCTCCCGGAACGTTTCCGATATCCAAATATAGGCTTCCAATATATCAATCTTTATGTCTCGACCATTTCGAGACTCCTCGTCATGTCCTGGATCACATCCGGGACTCCGAACAACTTTCGGTACATCAAAATATATAAACTCATAATAAAACTGTCATCGTAACGTTAAGCGTGCGGACCCTACGGGTTCGAGAACTATGTAGACATGACCTAGAACTATTCTCGGTCAATAACCAATAGCGGAACCTGGATGCTCATATTGGCTCCTACATATTCTACGAAGATCTTTTATCGGTCAAACCGCATAACAACATACATTGTTCCTTTTGTCATCGGCATGTTACTTGCCCGAGATTCGATCGTCGGTATCTAATACCTAGTTCAGTATCATTACTGACAAGTCTCTTTTACTCGTTACGTAATGCATCATTCCGTAACTAACTCATTAGCTACATTGCTTGCACGGCTTATAGTGATGTGCATTACCGAGAGGGCCCAGAGATACCTCTCCGACAATCGGAGTGACAAAACCTAATCTCAAAATACGTCAACCCAACATGTACCTTTGGAGACACCTGTAGTATTCCTTTATAATCACCCAATTACGTTGTGACGTTTGGTAGCACCCAAAGTGTTCCTCCGGTAAACGGGAGTTGCATAATCTCATAGTTACAGGAACATGTATAAGTCATGAAGAAAGCAATAGCAATATACTAAACGATTAAGTGCTAGGCTAACGGAATGGGTCATGTCAATCACATCATTCTCCTAATGATGTGATCCCATTAATCAAATGACAACACATGTCTATGGTTAGGAAACATAACCATCTTTGATTAATGAGCTAGTCAAGTAGAGGCATACTAGTGACTATATGTTTGTCTATGTATTCACACATGTATCATGTTTCCGGTTAATACAATTCTAGCATGAATAATAAACATTTATCATGAAATAAGCAAATAAATAATAACTTTATTATTGCCTCTAGGGCATATTTCCTTCAGTTTGATCATAAGCTACACTTATGCATGCTTGATATTATCCTATCTATCTTATGTGATCACTCACTATGCTTGGTGATGAGTGCATGTATTCATTGTTTATTATTTTGAGCGCTCCACCAAGATGTATGTGACATGGAAGAGTAACCCATGAGCCTAATTCATTGTGCATTTGTAGTCCAAAGCAAATCTAAAACTATGCACAAATTTAGGGGGAGCTCTTGCTTATCACATACTTCTCAAAGCGACGATGTTATTTAAATTTTATTATCATTTGTCGAAGCTTTGATCTATATGTTGTCATCAATTACCAAAAAGGGGGAGATTGAAAGTGCAACTATCTCTAGGTGGTTTTGATAATTCATAACAACATATAGCTCATTGAGCTAATGCTATTCCAAGACTATTATTTCAGGAAAGCTCAATGAATGGCATGGCATGGATGATGAAAGTGGATCCCTCAAAATACTAAGGACAAAGGATTGGCTCAAGCTCAAAAGATCAAGACTCTTCATTTTACATTTTAGTGATCCAAGATCACATTGAGTCTATAGGAAAAGCCAATACTATCAAGAAGGGATGAGGTGTTGCTTAATGAGCCTCTTGCTTCATGTGCTTAGTGATATGCTCCAAAAACCCTCAACTACTTTCCCACATCCTCATATGACCTAAACCCAAAGCCAAAATTGGTCACACCGATTCTTTCTATCCGGCGCCACCAATTCCAAAAGTCATAGCCACTGCCACAAACCCTAAGCAAATCGATCCTATCGATAGGGATCTCGGTCTCACCGAGATGGGATTGTAATCTCTCTATTTCCCTTCATAACGTTTTGGTCTAACCGAAGTGAGCGATCGGTCCCACCAAGATTGCAATGTAAACTCTCTGTTTCCTTTTTGTAACATTTCGGTCTCACCAAAAAGAGCAAATCGGTCCCACCGAGTTTACCTGACCAACTCTCTGGAAAGCTTATTACCAAAATCGGTTTCACCGAGTTTGTGTAATCGGCCTCACCGAGATTACGTTATGCCCTAACCCTAACCGAATCGGTCTCACCGAGATGCATGTCAGTCCCACCAAAAATCACTAACGGTCACTAGGTTTACTAAATCGGTCCGATCGAGTTTAACGATTCGGTCCCACCAAGTTTGGTAAATTGTGTGTAACGGTTAGATTTTGTGTGGAGGCTATATATACCCCTCCACCTCTTCATTCGTGGAGAGAGCCATTAGAACGAACCTACACTTCCAACTTACCATTTCTGAGAGAGAACCACCTACTCATGTGTTGAGGCCAAGATATTCCATTCCTACCATATGAATCTTGATCTCTAGCCTTCCCCAAGTTGCTTTCCACTCAAACCCTCTTTCCACCAGATCCAAAACCTATGAGAGAGAGTTGAGTGTTGGGGAGACTATCATTTGAAGCACAAGAGCAAGGAGTTCATTATCAACGCACCATTTGTTACTTCTTGGAGAGTGGTGTCTCCTAGATTGGCTAGGTGTCACTTGGGAGCCTCCGACAAGATTGTGGAGTTGAACCAAGGAGTTTGTAAGGGCAAGGAGATCGCCTACTTCGTGAAGATCTACCGCTAGTGAGGCAAGTCCTTCATGAGCGACGGCCATGGTGGGATATACAAGGTTGCTTCTCCGTGGACCCTTCGTGGGTGGAGCCCTCCGTGGACTCGCGCAGCCGTTACCCTTCGTGGGTTGAAGTCTCCATCAATGTGGATGTACGATAGCACCACCTATCAGAACCACGCCAAAAACATCTGTGTCTCCAATTGCGTTTGAATCCTCCAAACCCTTCCCTTTACTTTCTTGCAAGTTGCATGCTTTAATTTCCGCTGCCTACACACTCTTTGCATGCTTGCTTGAATTGTATGATGATTGCTTGACTTGTCCTAAAATAGCTAAAATCCGCCAAACTCTAAAATTGGGAAAAGGTTAAGTTTTTATTGGTCAAGTAGTCTAATCACCCCCCTCTAGACATACTTCAAGGTCCTACAGCACCCTTGAAGAGTGGTCTATTTCTATTGAATCTTGATCGTAATGATATACATATTCATAATATTGATGCCAAAAAATGCAAAGTTGATAATGATAGTGCAACATATTTGTGGCACTGCCGTTTGGGTCATATCGGTGTAAAGCGCATGAAGAAACTCCATAAATATGGACTTTTCAAATCACTTGATTATGAATCATTTGATACTTGTGAACCGTGCCTTATGGGCAAGATGACTAAAACTCCATTCTCTGGAACAATGGAACGAGCTACTGACTTATTGGAAATAATATATACCGATGTATGCGGTCCAATGACTGTTGATGCTCATGGAGGGTATTGTTATTTTCTGACCTTCATAGATGATTTGAGCAGATATGGGTATATCTACTTAATGAAACACAAGTCTGAAACATTTGAAAAGTTCAAAGAATTTTAGAGTGAAGTGGAGAATCATCGTAACAAGAAAATAAAGTTTCTATGATTTGATTGTGGAGGATAATATTTGAGTTATGAGTTTGGCCTTCATTTAAAACAATGTGGAATAGTTTCACAACTCACGCCACCTGGAACACCACAGCGTAATGGTGTGTCCGAACATCATAACCGCACTTTATTGGGTATGGTGCGATCTATGATGTCTCTTACTGATTTACCACTATTGTTTTGGAGTTATGCATTAGAGACAGCTGCATTCACTTTAAACAGGACACCGTCAAAATCCGTTGAGATGACACTGTATGAACCGTGATTTGGTAGCAAACCTAAGCTGTTGTTTCTTAAAGTTTGGGGATGCGATGCTTATGTCAAAAGGCTTTAGCCCGATAAGATCGAACCCAAATCGGAGAAATGTGTCTTCATAGGATACCCTAAGGAAACAATTGGGTACACCTTCTACCACAAGTCCGAAGGCAAAATATTTGTTGCTAAGAACGGAACCTTTATAGAGAAGGAGTTTCTCTCTCGAAAGAAGTGAGTGGGAGGAAAGTAGAACTTGATGAGGTAATTGTACCTGCTCTCAGTTTGGAAGGTAAATCATCCAAGAAATTTGTTCACGTGATGCCTACACCAATTGGAGAGGAAGCTAATGATAGAGATCATGAAACTTCAGATCAAGTTACTACAGAACCTCGTACGTCTAGCAGAGCACGATCCGCACCAGAGTGGTACGGTAATCCTATTCTGGAAGTCATGTTACTTGACCATGACAAACTTATGAACTATGAAGAAGCTATGATGAGCTCAGATTCCAATAAATTGCTTGAGGCCATGAAATCTGAGATAGGATCCATGTATGAGAACAAAGTGTGGACTTTGGTGGATCTGCCCGATGATTGGCGACCCATAGAGAATAAATGGATCTTGAAAGAAGAAGACTAATGCTGACGTAATGTTACTGTCTATAAAGCTCGACTTGTTGCAAAGGGTTTTCGACAAGTTCAAGGAGTTGACTACGATGAGACATTCTCACCTGTAGCGATGCTTAAGTTTGTCCGAATCATGTTAGCAATTGCCGCATTTTATGATTACGAAATCTGGCAAATGGATGTCAAAACTGCATTCCTTAATGGATTTCTTAAAGAAGAGTTGTATGTGATGCAACCAAAAGGTTTTGTCGATCCTAAAGGTGCTAACAAAGTGTGCAAGCTCCAGCGATCCATTTATGGACTGGTGCAAGCATCTCGGAGTTGGAATATATGCTTTTGATGAGGTGATCAAAGCATATGGTTTTATATAGACTTTTGGAGAAGCCTGTGTTTACAAGAAAGTGAGTGGGAGCTCTATAGCATTTCTAATATTATATGTGGATGACATATTGTTGATTGGAAATGAAGTAGAATTTCTGGATAGCATAAAAGGATACTTGAACAAGAGTTTTTCAATGAAAGACCTTGATGAAGATGCTTACATATTAGGCATCAAGATCTATACAGATAGATCAAGATGCTTGATAGGACTTTCACAAAGCACATACCATGACAAAGTTTTGAAGAAGTTCAGAATGGATCAGTCAAAGAAAGGGTGCGTGCATGTGTTACAAGGTGTGAAGTTGAGTCAGACTCAATGCCTGGCCACTGCAGAAGATAGAGAGAAAATGAAAGGCATTCCCTATGCTTCAGCCATAGGTTCTATCATGTATGTTATGTTGTGTACCAGACATGATGTGTGCCTTGCTATAAGTTTAGCAGGGAGGTACCAAAGTAATCCAGGAGTGGATCACTGGATAACGGTCAAGAACATCCTGAAGTACCTGAAAAGGACTAGGGATATGTTTCTCATTTATGGAGGTGAGAAAGAGCTTGTCGTAAATGGTTACGTCGATGCTAGCTTTGACACTGATCCGAATGACTCTAAGTCACAATCCGGATACGTATTTTTATTGAATGGTGGAGCTGTCAGTTGGTGCAGTTCCAAGAAGAGCATCGTGGCGGAATCTACGTTTGAACCGGAGTACATAGCTGCTTTGGAAGCAGCAAATGAAGGAGTCTATATGAAGTAGTTCATATCCGATCTAGGTGTAATACCTAGTGCATCAGGTCCAATGAAAATCTTTTGTGACAATACTGGAGCGATTGCCTTGGCGAAGGAATCCAGATTTCACAAAAAAGACCAAACACATCCAGAGACGCTTCAACTCCATCCAAGATTTGGTCAAGGAGGGTGACATAGAGATTTGCAAAATACATACGGATCTGAATGTTGCAGACCCATTGACTAAGCCTCTTCCACGAGCAAAACATGATCAACACCAAGACTCCATGGGTATTAGATTCATTACAATGTAATCTAGATTATTGACTCTAGTGCAAGTGGGAGACTGGAGGAAATATGCCCTAGAGGCAATAATAAAGTTGTTATTTTATATTTCCTTATTCATGATAAATGTTTATTATTCATGCTAGAATTGTATTAACCGGAAACTTGATACATGTGTGGATACATAGACAAAACAACGTGTCCCTAGTATGCCTCTACTAGACTAGCTCGTTGATCAAAATATGGTTAAGTTTCCTAGCCATGGACATGAGTTGTCATTTGATAACGGGATCACATCATTAGTAGAATGATGTGATGGACAAGACCCAACCATTAGCTTAGCATAATGATCGTTCAGTTTTATTGCTACTGCTTTCTTCATATCCTATATTTATTCCTCCGACTATGAGATTATGCAACTCCCGGACACCGGAGGAATGCCTTGTGTGCTATCAAACATCACAACGTAATTGGGTGATTATAAAGATGCTCTACAGGTATCTCTGAAGGTGTTTGTTGGGTTGGCATAGATCGAGATTAGGATTTGTCACTCCGAGTATCGGGGAGGTATCTCTGGGCCCTCTCGATAATGCACATCATATGAAGCCTTGCAAGCAATGTGACTAATGAGTTAGTTATGGGATGATGCACTACGGAACGAGTAAAGAGACTTGCCCGTAACGAGATTGAACTAGGTAAGGAGATACCACGATCGAATCTCGGGCAAGTAACATACCGATGACAAGGGGAATAACTATATTGACATTGTGGTTCGACCGACAAAGATCTTCATAGAATATGTGGGAACCAATATGAGAATCCAGGTTTCGCTATTGGTTATTGACCGGAGAGGTGTCTCGGTCATGTCTACATAGTTCTCGAACCCGTAGGGTCCGCACGCTTAACATTCAATGACGATTGGTATTATATGAGTTATGTGTTTTGGTGACCGAAGGTTGTTCGGCGTCCTGAATGAGATTACGGACATGACGAGGAGTCTCGAAATGGTCGAGAGGTAAATATTGATATATTGAAAGGTTACATTTGGACACCAGAATGGTTTTAGGAAGTTTCGGATAAGTTTCGGAATACTGGGAGGTTACCGGAACCCCACCGGGAAAGTTAATGGGCCACATGGGCCTTAGTGGGAAGAGAGGGCCGGCCATAGGAGGCGGGGCCCCCTCCCCCCCTTGCCAATCCAAATTGGACAAGGGGTGGGGGCGGCGCCCCCCTTTCCCTCTCCTACTCCCTTCCCTTTCCCCCTTTGCTACTCTAGAAAGAAGGAAAAGGGGGGGGGCGAATCCTACTAGGAGTGGAGTCCTACTAGGACTCCCCCCATGGTGTGCCCCTTGGTGGCCGGCCTCCTCCTCCCCTCCTTTATATATGGGGCAGGGGGGCACCCCAACACTGGTACGCGCCGGTGCTATACAAATGGTTTTTGACCCCTTTTCGCGACGGCGCTCGGAACCGTCACCTAGTGAGTGTGGGTGATAGGGGGGGTCCTTCCCACACGACCCAGAAACCATCGGGGATAGGGAACCTTGATGCATACATTTACCCCTCTATAACCGTTTCCGATGTCTCACATATCTGAGATGCTTCATCTTGCTACTCGTTTGTGCTTGCATTGCCATCGCAGTTGGAGTTTTGTGGTTTTACCTAAACCCAGGTGATTCCAGGCCCAGGCAGATTCCAAGCACGGGAGTTTTCTAGGCACATACCAAACTGGCTCTACGTTTATGATGTCTGGCACATCACAAACAGTTCATGATTATAAACCGTGTATGATAGGTAGACATTCACATACACTTAGTTTTCCCGCACCTTATGGGATAGTGTCTGACATCACACACACTTTGCAAACAACAACTGTGTGCATTGTTACACACATTTCCACTCCGTGAACCATGTCGGATTATGATGTATATCGCACACGATGTGCTTTATTAACTGTGTGTGCCGTAATGACCTACACACCGTAATTTCGCCCTAATTTAATTGCTGCTATTTAAAATTGTACCTAATTTAAACTTGAAAGTAGGATATAGCTTTATTCATATCCATCAGGTTCAAACAACCAAATGCATTATTCAATTCACAGGTACATATGTTTAAGAATTACATAAGCACCAAATAAAGAATGATGAACCAGGGTTCTATACTTGTACTATTACAAATGATAAAGAAAGAGGCAACAGACATTCTGGTTGCTGAACAAGGTGAAGCATAATGGCCCTATTGTGCTCTCCTGGATGGAGAAGGCACACACGACTCTAGTACAACTCCTTGTGATGGCCAGCTACCAATCATGTAGTTTGAGAGGTAATCTTGAGTAAACTGCTTCAGGATCCACTTCAAAGGAAAAAAGATTCAGACATTGTCATCTAACACAACTCATTACGGGCAGTAAAAAGAAGGCTACATGGTTCTTACTTACCATCCTGCAGTTCACTGTTGTCTTGCATAAAGTGTAAAGATATAGTTCGATTGACATCTTTTGACCCATTTTAATAACAATCTTTATCAGTTTCCTCACTTGATGCTGGTTCATGAATATCTCATTGCCCCATACGCAGAAAGAGTGAAAGTGTGGATCTTTGGCAATGGCATGTGTACCTAAAAGCACCAAGTTAATATTAGAAGCTAAACAACAATTGCAAAATGATGTAGTACAACACTCCCTCCATCCCATTATACACAATAGGCTAAACATCAACCAAATATATCCATGGTAGACAACATAATCTACAAATGATAGCTTCAGTGTGCAGGCTTAAGCACGCTAGTTAAGCAAAACAAGAAGTGGAAAGGTGTGTTAACTACATCAGGCATAACATTTATAAACAAGCAAATAGTCATTCAAACTGAAGAACACGAAGAAGAAGAAGAAGAAGAAGAAGAAGAAGAAGAAGAAGAAGAAGAAGAAGAAGAAGAGGAAGAACATGAAGAAGAAGAAGAACATGATGATGATGATCATGAAGAAGAAGAAGAAGATGATGATGGTGACGAAGAAGAAGAAGATGTTGGTATTGTGCAGGTCTAAAGTACACTAGTTATTGTTCAAAAAACGAAAAGGCATGCAACAACCAAATATCGTAATTTGATACGTCTCCAACATATCTATAATTTATGAAGTATTCATGCTATTATATTATCTGTTTTAGATGTTTAATGGGCTTTACTATACACTTTTATATTATTTTTGGGACTAACCTATTAACTTAGAGCCCAGTGCCAGTTTTTGTTTTTTCCTTGTTTTTTAGTTTTACAGAAAAGGAATACCAAACGGAGTCCAATTGACGTGCCAATTTTTGACAATTTTTGTGGACCAAAAGAAGCCCCAGGAGTGCAAGAGTTGGGCCAGAAGAGTCCTGGGCTGCCCACGAGGGTGGAGGGCGCGCCCTAGGGGGGCGCCCTCTGCCTCGTGGACAGCCCGGAGACCCCCCTAACATGAGACCTACGCCAAAAATTCCTATAAATACTAAAACCTCCAGAAAGAAACCTAGATCAAGAGTTCCGCCGCTGCAAGCCTCTATAGCCACCAAAAACCAATCGGGACCCTGTTCCGGCACCCTGCCAGAGGGGGGATTGAGGGAGTCCTGGATAAGGGGGTATCCGGACAGACGGACTGTATACTTTGGCCGGACTATTGGACTATGAAGATACAAGATTGAAGACTTCGTCCCGTATCCGGCTGGGACTCTCCTTGGCGTGGAAGGCAAGCTTGGCGATTCGGATGTAGATCTCCTTCTCTGTAACCAACTCTGTGTAAACCCTAGCCCCCTCCGGTGTCTATATAAACCGAAGGGTTTAGTCCGTAGGAAACAACAATCATACCATAGGCTAGCTTCTAGGGTTTAGCATCTCTGATCTCGTGGTAGATCAACTCTTGTAATACTCATATCATCAAGATCAATCAAGCAGGAAGTAGGGTATTACCTCCATCGAGAGGGCCCGAACCTGGGTAACCCAAACATGCTTTTGGGACAATCTGGCTCTCACCAAATCCTCTGTCCGAACTAAAAGGGTAAACTCTCGTAAGTCACCCGACTCAAGTACCAAAAAACCAAAGCCCGCCATTAGGCATGGAACCGTATTGGAAGAATGGCTAAACGGGCCGTGCAAAATTCATAGCACACCGGATACCACGCCAACGCATAGCCTTAGAGCATGTTGGATACTCCGGCAGGTAGCAAAAATCAGCGAGGAACTCCTCATAAACCATACAACAGAGCAGCATCCCACCGGAAACAACAATACGGTATTGACAGTCTTCAAGACTTTCGCCTCAAATAATAGGCGCAAGCGAGCTCAGCGCAGCCTCGCCGAAGTTTGCCACGTGGCAACAATAAACCCATGGAACGACACGGCTATAACTTACAGTGCCAGTGACGAACCTAAATTCCGAACAGTCCGAGCACCAGCCGCTTTGGTCCTTAGTCCAATTGTGGACGGCTTCAGGCTCACTAAAGTGCTCATGGACAGCGGAAGCGGGCTAAACCTCATCTATGAGGAAACCCTTAACAAGATGGAAATTGATAGGAGCCGCATTGAGCAAAGCAGCACGACCTTCAGGGGAATCATCCCTAGACGGGAGGCGCGATGCACGGGAAAAATCACACTGGATGTGGTATTCGGCACGCCGAATAACTACAGGTCCGAAGAAATTACATTCCAAGTGGCCCCGTTCAGCAGCACATACCACGCCCTTTTGGGGCGGGACGCATTCATGAGTTTCCAGGCTATACCACATTATGGGTACATGAAGCTCAAAATGCCCGGACCCAACGGAATCATCACTCTAGCCAGTGATTCGGACGTCGCACTCCACGCCGAAAATAAAACCGCCGCCCTCGCCCTGGAGTCATTGTCAGAAGCCCTCGCGGCCGAAGAGCTGACAACGCTGCGAGCAACAGTGGATAGAGATGATGTGATACTCGACAAGTGACCTAAATCCACCTCCTTCAAACCCATGGACGAGATAGTCAAATTCCAGGTCCACTCAACGGACCCTACAAAGACAGCTTCCATTGGGACACAGTTGAACCCCACAATAGACGCCGCATTGCGAGATTTCCTGCGTGAGAATTGGGATATCTTTGCCTGGCACCCTTCAGACATGCCGGGCATCCCGCGCAGACTGGCCGAACATAGCCTCAATATACTAAAAGGATACAAGCCAGTCAAGCAGACTCTTAGGCGCTTCTCACAACCTAAGCGGCAAGCCATGGGAGAGGAGCTAGCCAAGCTACTTGAGCCCGGATTCATCAGAGACATCAAACATCCGGATTGGCTAGCAAACTTGGTAATGGTACCAAAGAAGGACAAACCCTGGTGCTTATGTGTCGATTTCAAGGACCTAAACAAAGCTTGTCCTAAGGATCCCTTCCCCCTCCCCCGCATTGACCAAATCATCGACGCCATCGCAGGACACGATTCATTGCGCTTCCTCGATGCATACTCCGGATACCATCAGATCAAGATGGCGGAGTCCGACCAGGCCACAACGGCCTTCATCACACCATACGGCCCCTTCTGTTTTAATACCATGCCTTTCGGGCTCAAAACGCCGGCGCAACCTATCAACGCATGATTCAGACATGCCTGGAAAAACAAATCGGCAAGACAGTAGAGGCCTATGTAGACGACGTGGTCATCAAAACAAGACACGTTGAAACTTTAATAGACAACTTGAGGCTTACGTTCGACAACCTCTGAACATACGACATCAAGCTCAACCCGGAGAAATGTGTCTTCGGGGTACCCTCCGGGAAATTGCTCGGCTACATCGTTTCCAGTAGAGGAATTGAAGCAAATCCGGCAAAAATCCGAGCTCTGTCACAGTTGGCTATCCCAACAGACCTCAAGCAGATCCAAAAACTAACTGGATGTGTGGCTGCCTTAAGCCGCTTTATCTCCCGCTTAGGAGAAAAGGCACTACCTCTGTATCGCCTTCTTCGACGCACCGAACACTTCGAGTGGACGGATGCGGCCACGGCCGGACTGGAAGAAATAAAGGCACTCTTGGCCACAAACTCAGTCCTGACCGCGCCAAATATTGGCGAACCCATGCTATTATACATAGCCGCAACAAACCAAGTTGTGAGCGCAGTGCTCGTCGTAGAACGAGAGACGGACGGACACAAGTTCCCGCTCCAAAAGCCGGTATATTACGTGTCCACTGTCCTCACTCCATGCAAATCTCGGTACCCACACTATCAAAAGATAGCTTACATGGTCTTCATGGCATCCCAGAAACTACGACACTACTTTCAAGAGTGTTCGATCACGGTGGCCTCTGAAGTACCACTCAATGACATAATAAATAACCGCGACGCAACAGGAAGAATTGCCAAATGGGCTATTGAGCTCCTTCCGTTCGACATAACATACAAACCACGGCGGGCCATTAAGTCGGAAGTACTGGCTGACTTCGTGGCCGAATGGACAGAAGCCGAACTCCCTAAAGAGTACGACGTGTACTCAAATTGGATCATGCATTTCGACGGCTCTAAAATGCTGGCCGGATTGGGAGCAGGTGTCGTCCTGACATCCCCCACTGGAGACACGGTCCAATACGTACTCCAAATATTATACACAGACTCCAACAATGCAGCCGAATACGAGGCTCTGTTGCATGGTCTTCGGATGGCAGTCTCCATGGGCATCCAACGCCTCGAAGTGCGCGGGGACTCGAACCTCGCAATATCTCAGGTTAATGGAGACTTTGATGCCAAGGACCCAAAAATGGCGGCCTATCGCAATGTCGTCCTCAAAATATCAACTCGGTTTGAGGGGCTCGAATTCCACCATGTGGTCAGAGAAAATAATCAAGCGGCCGATATACTCGCCCGCATCAGCGCTAAACGCAACCCCGTCCCACCTAATATATTCTTAGAAAGGTTGTTCAAGCCATTCGTGGCATGGGAGGGGGAGTCCGGTACTATTAGTCCGGCTCCAAACACAACCCCAGATTCTGAACCATCTGACGTAATCGGAGGCTCTGCCACCGAAATAACACCTTCGGCCCACGAAATAATGGCTGTTATCGCCCTGTGGACCGAGCCCTTCTTGGCCTACCTAAATAGGCAAGAGATCCCCGAGGACCAAAATGAGGCACGTTGCATTATGCGACGCTCTAAGGCCTACAAAGTCCATGAAGGAGAGCTCTACAAGAAGAGCACCACCGGAGTGCTCCAACGATGCATCTCCAAAGAAGAAGGGTGGCAACTCTTATCCGAAATCCATTCCAGACTCGGTGGGCACTACACCGTAGCTCAGGCACTTGTGAGCAAGGCTTTCCGTACTGGTTTTTACTGGCCGACAGCCAGGGCAGATGCACAGGACATTGTCCAACATTGCGTCGGTTGCCAACTCTTCGCCAATCAGAGCCATATGCCACCCACCACCCTACAAACAATCCCCATAACTTGGCCCTTCGCGGTATGGGGGCTGGATATGGTCGGACCCCTTAAAGGGGGAAGTCACAAGAAAAAATACTCATTGGTCATGGTGGACAAGTTCACCAAATGGATAGAAACCAAACCAGTTAAAACGGCCGAATCCGAACCAGTGATAGACTTCATTTCAGGGGTTGTACACCATTACGGCGTCCCCCACAGCATCATCACCGACAATGGCTCGAATTTTACAGCCGATGAGGTGAAAAACTGGTGCGGCAAAATGGGCATCAAGCTCGACTATGCCTCTGTCTATCACCCCCAAACAAACGGTCAAGTCGAACATGCAAATGGTCTCATCATGAGCGGCATCAAACCCAGACTAGTGCGATCCTTGACGGAATCAGACACACATTGGGTCGAGGAGCTTGACTCCATACTCTGGGGGCTGCGGACCACGCCCAATCGTACAACTGGATACACACCATTTTTTATGGTGTACGATGCAGAAGCAGTGTTACCCTGCGACATAATCCATGACTCACCTCGCGTGCGCATGTACGAAGAGAAAGAGGCCGGGCTAGATTGGCAAGACAATTTAGATGCTTTGGAGGAGGAGCGTGACGTCGCCAAAGCCCGTTCCGCATTCTATCAGCAACAGGCTCGAAGGTATCAAAACAGAGAAGTACGGGCCAAAACTTACAACATTGGCGAGCTAGTTCTACGACTCCAAGAGAAGAAGAAGGACAAGCTCAAACCCAAGTGGGAGGGTCCCTTCATCATCGATAAAGTTCTCACCGATGGAGCGTATCGTCTGCGCAGTGCATCTGATAACAGACTCGAGCCGAACCCATGGAACGCGGCCAGACTCCGAAGATTCTACGCCTAGCGCCAAACTCGGTGTTCGTCTCCTTAACTCCGCATCTTCAATTATGTTCTCTTTCTCCCTTTCTCACCCTCTTTTTCCTTTTAAACATACAGCCTTAAAACTGTACGGATGCCCTGATCGCTCCGGCCGCACTATGCGTGCACACTATACCTGGGGGCTTCCTATTCGGAAGCTAAACATAACTACTTTAATGGCTTCTGGCCAGCCACATATGCGTTTTTTCTTTCCATATGTGCCTTTTCTTCACCATTATATGCATCGATATGACTTAAGTTTTGGCCATGCTGGGTTGCCTGGCTCTTGTGTTTATGCCCTATGTTCCCGTTAATTCGGCTAGGGCATAAGGGGAGCACCTCTGCGATTGTTACTGCCGGTTGAGCCGGATGTGTACCTCGGACTGGGTGAAGCCGAAAGCTAGCATTCTTAAGGGAATATTCGGTTGGTGACTAAAAGATGTTTGCGTTCATTACAACGTAAATACCCAGATGTTTTGTTTCCTGCGATTCTGTGCGTAGTTCGGACATGCACATCAATGCATGCGTACCCAGTGAAAGGAACCCCTAACGGAACTATTCTCGCTGGAAGATGTTTCTACTATCCATGTAATATAACATAACTAGTTGGGTACTTGTCTGTTCAAGCACTTATGACCCCTACGCGTGGTTTCCATGCATACCCCGGTTTTTCATAACTGTGAGGGTATTCGGACACACCCCGAACTGTCGTGTCCGGGGGCTGAAGCGAAAAGGTCCGCCATGACAAATGATTTTCAATCCGGCTAGGGACTACATAGGTCCATTTAATTACATAGTCATTTCGACTGGCTATATTCTTCCTCTATACCATCCAACAGGCTGTCTAGCCTACAGTCCTGTTGGGAATACTTTGCAGCTAACGCTACTTGGTCATATACCAGCTAACGGGTATCTCTTGCCCATCTGACCCCACCGGTCCGACTTCGGCCATATGGTTCGGGTCAGCCTTGGCGTATCGCGTCTTCACCATGGCCCAAGCTTCCCTCGCACCTTGCCGGCAAGCCGATGTCTTCCATAATCAGAAGCGTCGCCGTGCTCCTTTGAGCATCTCTACAAGTTCGCTCATGCCTCCTGGCAGGGAAGCGGATGGCCGCAAGGCCTAGGCCATACCCTGCATCACCTGCCGAGCTCGTTCGTGCAGTTGTGATAGTTCCTGCGGCACATCACCCGCAGAACCGGGCATCTCCTCTTCAGGATGGCCCGTCAACATACCTGCAGACATAACTCTGTCAATACGCTTCCTCGCCAAACTATACTACAGTTCGTTCAAGCACTTACTATAAATGTCGTGTCGAATCCTCCGGTTCTCCTTCATGGAGTCCGCGAGCTGAGCCAGAACATCTTTCAATTCGACGCTCAGTCGGATATTAGCATCTTGCAGCTTATTCTTCTCCTGAATAGACTGCGTCAGCATGTGTTCGCCCGCCTTCAGCTGACTTTGCAGATGCAGATCATTATCTCCCACAGTCTTTGGATTTCCTTCAGGATTGTCCGCCGAATCTTTCGTCAGATTTATAAACCATGCCGAACAAATAAACTGGTAGAAGGAAATTATTACCAGAAGAGGCCTTTTTGGATTCCTCTTGTTCGGCAACATTGTCCTTCATTTGGGCCTTACATTCCTCCAGCTCTTGAGACAACTGGGCATTCTTCTCTACAAGAACCTATGCATTTAATGATCCTTAAATCAGTTGTGCCAACTGTTTCAAGTCCCAGGAGCTACCACTACACATACTTATTAAATTCTCTTACCCGTATATCCTTCACACACTGGTCTGTTGCTCTGGCAAGTCCATCTTGAGCAACGCGGATATATGCGTGTCCAGAATTGAAGGCATTAAATGCCTCTTCGAAAAAAATACCACCGCGGAGTACGGCCCGTCGGTGCCGATGATTCATGGCGCTCTCCACTTCAGAATTTGTGGCGGAAAGCATATCCGTATCCTCCGCAGGAGGACAGTTCGGCACTGTCCCCACATCAGCCTCCGCCCTGAATCCGGTTCAGGAATCCGGCTGCTGGAGGCGTGGCCGGTAGGGTCCCCGGATATAGTCCGGCGTTACCTATTAGGACATAATTAAAGCCGTCACGCCTCGACAAAAAGACCAAATAAACCATGGGGCAAGTTTAATGAATACCTTTGTGCGCCTGTGTCTCGGTCCTAACCGCCTTCCTTTTAAGCCTACCTTGCCTAGGCGCCTCTTGCTGAGAGGCCCCCGCGGGTCCCGCGTGGCGTCCTGATGGCCGTTTATATAAAAATATGGCGTGCGATCATAAGGTACGGCATAACGAAGGAATCCTTTCGGAAAGTTGGAACCCCAACATTACTTACATGCGACACGGGAAGCAGTCCGGGATAATCCGCGATGATGGCCACTAAAGAGTCGGCACTGCTTGCCTAGTAGAAAGCCCCGTTGGCAAATTCCATGGATATGTCCGGATCTTCTTCAAGTCCGGGGTCGAGAGCTCGGCCGGGATCCTCTGGCTGCGGAGAGGGGCTGTTGAACTCTTTCACGGCCTTCCTTAGCTCCTGTTTTGAAACGGCAAGGTAAATTATTGTGATAAAGAAGGTAAGAATGGATAGAGTCGAGTAAAAAATGATAGCTTACCCAGCTTCGGGGGTTATACATGGAAAATCCGTCCCACGGTTTAATGCGGAGGAACTCCTCTTCTTCTCCTTTTTACAGATCAGACAATATCCTCGCCAAAGATGTGGCGGAGTCCGGACCTTTGCGACCGCAACGGGAGGCATCGTCTTCTCCATTGAAGTGCCACATGGGTTTTCCCCTATATTGAAGTGGTTGCACTCCCCTTATTACGCATATTGACATAACTTCAATTATTGTCAATCCTGATTTGGCCAGGGTTTTTATCCGGCTCATCAGGTAGAGGACTTCTCTGTTATCTTCCTCCTGGGGGCTCCGAGGGCGCCAGCTTTGGCGTTTCTTCAGCAGAGTATTGGTAAACTCAGGAAGGCCCGTCCGGACTGGGTCCGGAAGGGGAACGTCATCGACATAAAACCACTCCGAGGGCCAGTCTCCGGACGCCTTCTTTGGAGTACCGGGCAGGTATCCGGTCTAGGCGATGCGCCATATTTCGGCTCCGCCCACTTGATATGTAGATCCCTCCTGGTTGCAGGGGACGAGGCAGAATAGCCTCTTCCATAACTCGAAATGAGCTTCATAGCCCAGGAACAGCTCGCAGAGGGTAACATAACCCGCAATGTCCAGTATGGAGGCGGGGGTAAGATTATGCAACTGGAGACCGTAGAACTCCAGGAGCCCGCGGGGGAATGGGTGGATTGGAAACCCGACACCTCTTAGCAGATATGGGACAAGGCATATACGCTCCCCCCGAGATGGGTTAGGGAATCTCTCCGCTTGCTCCCCGCCATTATAGGTGGCTAGTCCGGATCGTACGGGGACCATGTATGCGGGCAGAAAGAACCCTTTGGTCTGCAGCTCTCTTAGGCGGCTGTGATGGATGGAACACTTTTCCCAATCCCCTGGTTTCGAGCTAGGGGAGCGACGGGCAGGGCTGCAGCGACCGGTCATGATGGGATGGCCTCTTTTGGACGCGCTCTGCGGAATGCTTGCTTGGGAGAAGATGGTGTGATTTGGATCTGAGGATCCCCGTCTCTTCAAATAGACGGCTTGCCTACGGGATTAGGGCGGCAAATGTAAAAATGCCCGGCCTCTAGTCTTCGCTCGACACGTAGAGATGGCCATTATTGAAGCACAGAAGCCGAGGAGTACGACCTTATTGGGAAGCCAGACACTGTTCGCTACGACGGGTGTGCCGGATTTGGAGAAGAACCCACCTTGCAATGCCGAAGACAATCTGCATGCCGGACTCATCGTCATTGAAGCCTGGTTCGGGGGCTACTGAGGGAGTCCTGGATAAGGGGGTATCCGGACAGAGGACTGTATACTTTGGCCGGACTGTTGGACTATGAAGATACAAGATTGAAGACTTCGTCCCGTGTCCGGATGGGACTCTCCTTGGCGTGGAAGGCAAGCTTGGCGATTCGGATGTAGATCTCCTTCTCTGTAACCGACTCTGTGTAAACCCTAGCCCCCTCCGCTGTCTATATAAACCGGAGGGTTTAGTCCGTAGGAAACAACAATCATACCATAGGCTAGCTTCTAGGGTTTAGCCTCTCTGATCTCGTGGTAGATCAACTCTTGTAATACTCATATCATTAAGATCAATCAAGAAGGAAGTAGGGTATTACCTCCATCGAGAGGGCCCGAACCTGGGTAAACATCGTGTCCCCAGTCTCATGTTACCATTAGCCTTAGACACACAGTTCGGGACCCCCTACTCGAGATCCGCCGGTTTTGACACCGACAAGGAACCCTCACCGGTGGCCATCTTCATCATCCCGGCGCTCTCCATGACAAGGAGGGAGTAGTTCACCCTCGGGGCCGAGGGTATGTACCAATAGCTATGTGTTTCATCTCTCTCTCTCTCTTGTGTTCTTGAGGTGATACGATCTTGATGTATCGCGAGCTTTGCTACTATAGTTGGATCTTATGATGTTTCTTCCCCTCTACTTTCTTATAATGGATTGAGTTTTCCCTTTGAAGTTATCTTATCGGATTGAGTCTTTAAGGATTTGAGAACACTTGATGTATGCCTTGCATGTGCTTATCTGTGGTGACAATGGGATGTCATGTGATGTACTTGATGTATGTTTTGGTGATCAACTTGCGGGTTCAGTGACCTTGTGAACTTATGCATAGGGGTTGGCACATGTTTTCATCTTGACTCTCCGGTAGAAACTTTGGGGCACTATTTGAAGTACTTTGTGTTGGTTGAATAGATGAATCTGAGATTGTGTGATGCATATCATATAGTCATGCCCACAGATACTTGAGGTGACATTGGAGTATCTAGGTGACATTAGGGTTTTGGTTGATTGTGTCTTAAGGTGTTATTCTAGTATGGACTCTATGATAGATTGAACGAAAAGAATAGCTTCGTGTTATTTTACTACGGACTCTTGAATAGATCGATCAGAAAGAATAACTTTGAGGTGGTTTTGTACCCTACCATAATCTCTTCTTTTGTTCTCTGCTATTAGTGACTTTGGAGTGACTCTTTCTTGCATGTTGAGGGATAGTTATATGATCTAATTATGTTATTATTGTTGAGAGAACTTGCACTAGTGAAAGTATGAACCTTAGGCCTTGTTTCCTAGCATTGCAATACCATTTACGCTCACTTTTATCATTAGTCACCTTGTTGTTTTTATAATTTCAGATTAAAAATACCTTTCTCTACCATCCATATTGCACTTGTATCACCATCTCTTCGCCGAACTAGTGCACCTATACAATTTACCATTGTATTGGGTGTGTTGGGGACACAAGAGACTCTTTGTTATTTGGTTGCAGGGTTGTTTGAGAGAGACCATCTTCATCCTACGCCTCCCACGGATTGATAAACCTTAGGTCATCCACTTGAGGGAAATTTGCTAATGTCCTACAAACCTCTGCACTTGGCGGCCCAACAACGTCTACAAGGAGAAGGTTGCGTTGTAGACATCAAGCTCTTTTCTGGCGCCGTTGCCGGGGAGGTGAGTGCTTGAAGGTATATCTTTAGATCTTGCAATCAAATCTTTTTGTTTCTTGTTTTATCACTAGTTTAATTTATAAAATAAAACTACAAAAAATATATGGAATTGAGTTTGTCTCATACGCTACATCTTTTTAATATCTTTTGTGAGAATGATGGAAAGGAAAATTGTGCTCAAGTGCTAGAAGAAGAAATCTATAAAATGTTTGGCACTAAATCTTTGAATGATGAGCATGTTTGCAATGTTATTAGTATGAATTCTTTGAATACCCATGATGCTAATGATATGCAAAGCCACAAGCTTGGGGATGCTATGTTTGATGAATATGATATTTTTTGTCCCCCAAGTTTTGATGAGCAAATTTATTATGATGAAAGCATGCCTCCTATTTATGATGATTATTATGATGATACGTATGCTATAAATAATAATGATAACCATGAAACTTGTCATCATTACTTTAGTTTTCAATTGGATTCTGCCTCACATGATAATTATTTTGTTGAGTTTGCTCCCACTACTATTCATGAGAAGAAATTTGCTTATGTGGAGAGTAGTAAAATTTCTATGCAAGTAGATCATGAAAAGAATTCTTTATGCGCTGGTTATATTGTTGAATTCATTCATGATGCTACTGAAAATTATTATGAGGGAGGAACATATGCTTGTAGGAATTGCGATAATATCAAGTTTCCTCTCTATGTGCTTAAAGTTTTGAAGTTATGCTTGTTTTGCCTTCCTATGCTAGTTGATTATTATTCCCATAAGTTGTTTGCTCACAAAATCCCTATGCATAGTAAGTGGGTTAGACTTAAATGTGCTAGTCATATTCTTCATGATGCTCTCTTTATGTTTCAATTCTTATCTTTTATGAGAGCATCATTGAAATCATCATGCCTAGCTAGGGGCGTTAAATGATAGCGCTTGTTGGGAGGCAACCCAATTTTACTTTTGTCCTTTGCTTTTGCTCCTGTTTAGTAATATATAATTCATCTAGCCTCTGGTTAGATGTGATTTTATGTTTTAATTAGTGTTTGTGCCAAGTAGAGCCTTTGGGAAGACTTGGGTGAAGTCTTTGTGATCTTGCTGTAAAAAAACAGAAACTTTGCGCTCACGAGAGTTAGATGTCAATGTTTACTGGAGAGTGATTTTAAGTTGGTTCTTTTTGAAGAGGATTAATAGACAAATTCCTCAGGTCCACCAATTTATTTCAGAATTTTTGGAGTTCCATAAGTATACGTTTGATACAGATTACCACAGTCTGTTCTGTTTTTGACAGATTCTGTTTTCATTGTGTTGTTTGCTTATTTTGATGAATCTATGAGTAGTATCGGAGGGTATGAACCATATAGAAGTTGGAATACAGTAGGTTTAACACCAATATAAATAAATAATGAGTTCATTACAGTACCTTGAAGTGGTGGTTTGTTTTCTTGTACTAACGGAGCTCATGAGATTTTCTGTTGAGTTTTGTGTTGTGAAGTTTTCAAGTTTTGGGTAAAGATTCGATGGACTATGGAATAAGGAGTGGAAAGAACCTAAGCTTGTGGATTCCCAAGGCACCCCTAGGTAATATTCAAGGACAACCAAGAGCCTAAGCATGGGGATGCCCCGGAAGGCATCCCCTCTTTCGTCTTCGTTCATCGGTAACTTTACTTGGAGCTATATTTTTATTTACCACATGATATGTGTTTTGCTTGGAGCGTCATTTTATTTTGTTAGTATTTTCTTGATGTTATTTAGAATAATGTTTTTCATCTATATTTTCAATAAAATGTCAAGGATAGCCTTTACCATGCTTATCTTGCAAGTATACATGTTGCTGTTTCAAAACAGAAAGTTTACCACTGTTGCAAAAATTCCATAGAAAAGTCAGAGAATGATATAATATTGACATTTTTTGCATATTGGGCTCTGATAAATATTCTACAGTGTAGTATTTTTCTCATAATTTTTGTAGTTAGGTAAGTATGATGAATCTTGCATTCTTTACAGACTATACTGTTTTGGCAGATTGCTGTTATGTTTGCATATGTTTGCTTGTTTAATGATTCTATTTGAGAATAGGAGTATTAAATATGGAGAGACATTTAGTATGCAATGTTGAATAATAATTTTAGTAATTTGTTACAGTAGAGAATGATAAGGTTTTTGCATTGGTTTATACTAACTTATCTCATGAGTTCTTGTTGAGTTTTGTGTGGATGAAGTTTTTGAGATTTAGGAAAACCGTGATTTGAAAGGAATTAAGGAGACACAAAAGCTCAAGCTTGGGGATGCCCAAGGCACCCCAAGATAATACTCTAAGAAGTCTCAAGCATCCAAGCTTGGGGTGCCCCGATAGGCATCCCACCTTTCTTCTTCAACAATTATCGGTTAGTATCGGTTGAACCTAAGTTTTTGCTTCTTCACATGAGGTGTGCTATCCTTGAAATGTCATTTTGTTTTGTTTTGCTTGCTGTTTGAATAAAATATCAATATCTGAAATACTTAAATGAGAGAGAGTCCTCACATAGCTAAATAATTATTTGACTACTCATTGATCTTCACTTATATCTTTTTGGAGTAGTTTGTCATTTACTCGTGTGTTTCACTTATATCCTATGAGTAAATGGTTGAATGAGTTGAATATCATAAATCTGAAATTATATATGTTTCATATGTTTATCCCATGGGGAGTAATGACTTCACATATAAAAAGTAGAGGTTGTAAATTTATTGAAGGTTAGCAAACATTGTATTGGTCACTTGAACAATTCATGAAAGAATATTGAAGGAAGAGAGATTTCACATATAAATATACTATCATGGACATCTTTTGTAATTGTGAGCACTCATTAAAATATGACATGCTAAAAGGTTGATGTTGGACAAGGAAGACAACGTAATGGTTATGTTTTCCTATATCTGAAAAGTTATATTGTCTTGGATCATCCAACATGTTGAGCTTGCATTTTCCTCTCATGCTAGCCAAATTCTTTGCACCAAGTAGAAATACTACTTGTGCTTCCAAATATCCCTTAAACCAGTTTTGCCATGAGAGTCCACCGTATCTACCTATGGATTGAGTAAGATCCTTCAAGTAAGTTGTCATCGGTGCATGCAATAAAAATTGCTCTCTAAATATGTATGATCTATTAGTGCGAAGAAAATAAGCTTTATACGAACTTGTGATAGGGAAGAAATAAAAGTGACGGACTACATAATAAAGGTCTTTATCATAAGCGGCAATATAAAGTGACGTTCTTTTGCATTAAGATTTAGTGCATCCAACCATAAAAGTGCATGACAACCTATGCTTCCCTCTGCGAAGGGCCTATCTTTTACTTTGATCTTCTACCCTTATACAAGAGTCATGGTGATCAACACTTTTCCTTTTTACATTTTTTCCTTTGGCAACAACTTTGTGTTGGGGTGATTTGGATATATATATCAACTTGGATGTAGGCGTTCATAAATTATTATTGTTGACATTACCCTTGAGGTAAAAGGTTGGGAGGTGAAACTATAAGCCCCTATCTTTCTCTGTGTTTGATTAAAACTTTGGATCCATAAATATCATGTGAGTGTTAACAATTGTGAAAGATTAAATGATAGGTGAGTATGTGGAGTTTGCTAAATTAAAGCTCTGACATAGACCCTTCCTGAAAATAAATTTAATTGCAATTGTTTGATGACTGAGAATGAAGTTTGCTAGTTTTCAAGAAAGTTTATGGTCTATGCTTTAACATGTGAATAGCTTGTTACTTGATCATGAAAAGTTTTATCAGATGAGATACTGTTATGACATATGATGATGCTAGAAAAGGTGATTGAAATTATCATTGATCAAACATGTGCACCTGCTAGCATTCACACTTCATAAACTCTTTCTTTTATCATTTACCTACTCGAGGACGAGCAAGAATTAAGCTTGGGGATGTTGATACGTCTCCAACGTATCTATAATTTATGAAGTATTCATGCTATTATATTATCTGTTTTAGATGTTTAATGGGCTTTACTATACACTTTTATATTATTTTTGGGACTAACCTATTAACTTAGAGCCCAGTGCCAGTTTCTGTTTTTTTTCCTTGTTTTTGAGTTTTACAGAAAAGGAATACCAAACGGAGTCCAATTGACGTGCCAATTTTTGACGAATTTTTGTGGACCAAAAGAAGCCCCAGGAGTGCAAGAGTTGGGCTAGAAGAGTCCCGGGCTGCCCACGAGGGTGGAGGGCGCGCCCTAGGGGGGGGCCTGCCTCGTGGACAGCCCGGAGACCCCCCCCCCTGACGTGAGGCCTACGCCAAAAATTCCTATAAATACTGAAACCTCCAGAAAGAAACCTAGATCGGGAGTTCCGCCGCCGCAAGCCTATGTAGCCACCAAAAACCAATTGGGACCCTATTCCGGCACACTGCGGGAGGGGGGATCCCTCACCGGTGGCCATCTTCATCATCCCGACGCTCTCCACGATGAGGATGGAGTAGTTCACCCTCGGGGCTGAGGGTATGTACCAGTAGCTATGTGTTTGATCTCTCTCTCTCTCTTGTGTTCTTCAGGTGATACGATCTTGATGTATCGCGGGCTTTGCTACTATAGTTGGATCTTATGATGTTTCTCCCTCTCTACTCTCTTGTAATGGATTGAGTTTTCCCTTTGAAGTTATCTTAACGGATTGATTCTTTAAGGATTTGAGAACACTTGATGTATGTCTTGCATGTGCTTATCTGTGGTGACAATGGGATATCACGTTATCTACTTGATGTATGTTTTGGTGATCAACTTGCGGGTTCAGTGACCTTGTGAAATTATGCATAGGGGTTGGCACATGTTTTCGTCTTGACTCTCCGGTAGAAACTTTGGGGCACTATCTGAAGTACTTTGTGTTGGTTGAATAGATGAATCTAATATTGTGTGATGCATATCGTATAATCATGCCCACGGATACTTGAGGTGACATTTGAGTATCTAGGTGACATTAGGGTTTTGGTTGATTTGTGTCTTAAGGTGTTATTCTAGTACGAACTCTATGATAGATTGAACGGAAAGAATAGCTTCGTGTTATTTTACTACGGACTCTTGAATAGATCGATCAGAAAGAATAACTTTGAGGTGGTTTCATACCCTACCATAATTTGTTCGTTTATTCTCCGCTATTAGTGACTTTGGAGTGACTCTTTGTTGCATGTTGAGGGATAGTTATATGATCTAATTATGTTGTTATTGTTGAGAGAACTTGCACTAGTGAAAGTATGAACCTTAGGCCTTGTTTCCTAGCATTGCAATACCATTTACGCTCACTTTTATTATTAGTTACCTTGCTGTTTTTATAATTTCAGATTACAAATACCTTTATCTACCATCCATATTGCACTTGTATCACCATCTCTTCGCCGGACTAGTGCACCTATACAATTTACCATTGTATTGGGTGTGTTGGGGACACAAGAGACTCTTTGTTATTTGATTGCAGGGTTGTTTGAGAGAGACCATATTCATCCTACGCCTCCCACAGATTGATAAACCTTAGGTCATCCACTTGAGGGAAATTTGCTACTGTTCTACAAACCTCTGCACTTGGAGGCTCAACAACGTCTACAAGGAGAAGGTTGCATAGTTGGTATTATTGAAACTGTTATTGATGAAATTTAATTGCACGGCAAATAGTTGCACATATAGAGCATCACATTGTGAAGAACTGAAATAAACAAGGCATAAAGCCATCTCTAGCCTATCCTTTAAAAGATAAAGGACTAAAACAATTAGTGTATGTATATATATATATATATACTCCAACAGTTTTTGGCCATTTCTAGTCGATCCCCTAAACTTAATGTTGTAAATTCCAATTTGATCAAGTTCAAAGCAGGTTCAACCGAAAGTAGCATGCATTCAAACATAAACATAGATAGTTTTGCGTAACCGAACATAAAACATAAATTTAAACTAAGCTAAACTACTTTCGGTCGAAGTAGAGGTCGAGCCAATCCTTCCTCGCCAGGTACGGTGTGCCACGAGTCGGGTTCGAGCCGGTGCCGTCATCGGGGTCGTTGGGGAAGGCACTCCTCCACTCATGAATGTCAATCTCCTTGTCCTCGCCGCCCACCTAGACGCCCACTGCACAGTCATCCTCGACGCCTTTGACCTCGTCATCAGAGGTAAGCGCGATAACCTCGCCGCCCTCCGCGTCGGAAAAGATCGCCCGCTCCGCCTCCACGAGCTCTGCACTACAGGAATTAGCTACTTTGTCGTCTGCCACAGCGGACGGCAAAGTCATGAATGGCGGACGACAAAGGTCTTTGCCGTCCGCCGCGGACGGCAAAAGGCTCTGGCAACGTAAGGTCCGGCAAACAGCTACTTTGTTGTCCGCTTTACGCGGCTGACGGCAAAGGGGCCTTTGCCATCAGCAGCAGACGGCAAAGAAAGCAGACGACAAAAATTGTGTTGTTAGTCCGTTAGGTGGCTAACGGCAGGCCTTTGCCGTCCGCCGCTGACGGCAAAATTATTTATTCTTTGCCGTCTGCCACTGTAGGCAAACTGACCAAATGGGTCAGCTCCCAGGAAGCACAGTTGGCTGCCATGTGGCTTCTTTGCCGTCCGCGGCTGACGGCAAAGAGCCCTTTGCCGTCGGTGGCAGACGGCAAAGAGCCTGTATATTGGCTCTTTTTTCTGTTTTTTTTAATCCAACAATTTTCACAGCAAATATATATGACATATATAGGTATATTTCACAGGGCTATTTAACAGCAAACATATCACATATCCAGCACATAATTAAGTTTCATCCATTCATACATAAGCAAGTTCCATCAAGTTCCATCCATACACATTGTTCCATCCATATACATATTACAATGCAAAGTTTCATCAAGATAGCAAGTTCCATCATAGCAAGCTAGATACAATGCAAAGTTTCATCAAAGAAAAAACAAGCACTCCATAGCAAGCTAGCTTCCATGAAGTGAATGAAATCTGCAAAATGGCAAATAAGAAAGTTAGAAATAGGTGACTAGAAGAAGAAGACTAGAACAAGAAGAAGACTAGAACAAGAAGTATATGTCATTTATGAGCTAACTTGGGTGAAATGGATCATATATGAGCTAACTAAGTTGAAATGGGTCGTTTATGAGCTAACTAAGGTGAAATGGATCATTTATGAGCTAACTTAGTTGAAATGGGTCGTTTATGAGCTAACTAAGGTGAAATGGATCGTTTTTGAGCTAACTAAGTTGAAATGGATCATTTTTTAGCTAACTTAGGTGAAATGGATCATTTATGAGCTAACTTAGTTGAAATGGGTTGTTTATGAGCTAAGTAAGGTGAAATGGATCGTTTTTAGCTAACTAAGGTGAAATGGATCGTTTTTGAGCTAACTAAGGTGAAATGGATTGTTTTTGAGCTAACTTAGGTGAAATGGATCATTTATGAGCTAACTTAGTTGAAATGGGTCGTTTATGAGCTAACTAAGGTGAAATGGATCATTTTTGAGCTAACTAAGGTGAAATGGATCATTTTTGAGCTAACTTAGGTTAAATGGATCATTTAAGAGCTAATTTAGGTGAAATGGATCATTTTTTAGCTAACTTAGGTGAAATGGATCGTTTATGAGCTAACTTAGTTGAAATGGATCGTTTATGAGCTAACTTAGTAAAAAACATCATTTTAGAGCTAACCTAGGTGTGATGGGTCAATTCGGAGCTAACCTAGGTAAGATGAGTCATTTTGGAGCTAACCTAGGTGAAATGGGTCATTTTAAAGCTAACGTAGGTAAAATGGATCATTTAGGAGCTAATCTAGGTAAAGTGGGTCATTTTAGAGCTAACCTGGATAAACTGGATCATTTATAAGCTAACTAAGGTAAAATGGGTCATTTTAGAGCTAACTTAGGTAAAATGGATCGTTTATGAGCTAACTAAGCTAATTATGCAATTTTTGACATAAGTAAGCTAAGTACAAATCGTTTTAGAGCTAACTTAGGTAAAATGGATGGTTTTGGAGGTCAGTAAGCTTATTAAGTCATTTTGGAGGAAAAGAAGCTAACTCTAGGTCATTATGGTAAGCATATTGGAGGAAATAAAGCTAAGTCTAGGTCTTTATGCATTTGTTAAGCAAAACACTAGAGAAATTTACCGTGATCACGGAGGTGTAGGAGCGGGCTGGCTCGTGCCGGTAGCTGGAGAAGGATCGTGCGATGCTTGTCTGGAGTTACGCTGCACCAATGATCATTAACAATGTCTCGTTACCATGATGACACTCAAATGTTAAGACTAGCAAGTAATGTCCATTCAAATTAAACTCACCGTGGTCCCAGGAGAAATCACTGGCATAGGCGGAGCGGTCTGACCGGACTTCTCACACACAGACTGCACATTTGGTTTTGACAAACATAGTCATACTAGTTAGTAATGAGACAAACACTACATGAATGTTTTGGCTAATCTGCAGAAGAAACTTACCACAAGGAGCTTGTACGTCGCCCTTGCCTGCATGTCATTCCGTGCCCTCTCCTCCTCCAACATCTTTGTCGTCCTCTCCTCCAACTCCCGCTGCCTCTTCGCCGCCTCCGCTAGAAGTTTCTCCGTTCTATCTCTCTTATTTTACCCCGTCGGCCTCTGGAAGGCCAAAGAACACCTTTTCGGGAGGTGTCGGGGGTCGGGGTGTCGTGACGGTGTCGGGGTGCCGTGTCGGG